>NC_083761.1:79680535-79745535 GCF_963514075.1 Conger conger
GTAGTGTATTTACCTGACCTTTCCAAAGTCACAAGATTTCATTTCATTTGCTAGAATATTCTCACACAGAAAAGGGACTATGGTTAGCAATAAATCACACGCAAATGCAAGTCAAGGGATTCAATACCAAAGGCAAACCCCCTTCCCAAAATGTAATATTGTCACTGTCCCTCTACCCTTGGTGGCTGACAGTGCCACTGGCTTTCGCGTAGCATTCGGCGTGGCTAGCAGGGCGCTACGCTACTACCTCTCCACCGTGTAATTACAGCGACACTCAATTTCCCGCCATTTTCGCCGCCAGCAGTCCTCTCCTCGTCAGTGGCCATTTGCGACCGGCTGTCTGGATCATTTTCTCTGAATGTAATTTCAGTTTAATCTGCGCGTGTGACTGAAATAAGCACTTGTCCCATCTCTTCACTTTCCTTAGTTTAATTTCCTCCCCGCGGGAAATTCTATACTGAATTTCGAGAAGAAATGCAGCTCAGTACATTTTCATTAAATTGGGACCAACTCCGATGCCTCCCACTCCTGCTCCCACCACTCCTCCTCTCTCTCCTTCTCTCTCACTGTCTCCCTCCCCCCTCTCTCTCCCTTCCTCTCTCTCTCTCCCTCCCCTCCCTCTCCCTCTCTCCCTCTCTCTCTCTCCCACTCTCTCTCCCCCTCTCTCCCCCTCCCTCTCTCTCCCCCCTCTCTCCCTCCCTCTCCCTCTCCCTCCCTCCCTCTCTCCCCCTCCCTCCCTCCCTCTCTCCCCCCCTCCCTCCCCCTCCCCCTCTCTCTCTCTCAGGTTCAGTCTGAGATGCTGAAGCGGTGGAGGCGGTGGAAGTTGGGGAAGGACATAGAGGAGGAGTACAGACACACCCACAGCCAGACGCCCCACGTGAAGAGTGGCAGTGTGGCGGCGCCCCCCCCCGACCCGCCGGACCCCCCCGACCCCCCCGAGCCCCCGGACCTCTCCCTCTCCGCCGACGGGGACGACAGCCGGCAGCTGGTGTCGGGCCGCTGCCAGAACGGCACCGGCAAGGCCAAGCCCCCCCGCCCGCTGTTCCCCGACCCGCCCGTGGAGGGCGCCAGCAGCTGCAGCACCCTCGCCGAGGACATCAGCCTGCAGGAGCGCACGCAGTGCCTCCGCAGCCCAGCAGGGGGCGCCGAGAGCAACTTTTGAGAGGGCTCCGTCTGCCCTGGGGAAACAAAACCAGCTGCCCTGCATCCAACTCTCACTCCCCCCCACCCCCTGCCCCCCTCCACCCCCTACCCCCTGTCCCGGGCCCCGCCCTTGGGCATCGGACCCTTGGGGTGCGGGGGCACTTGTGGACTTGTGGTCTCAGCTGGGCCAGAAGGGGCTCCCAGTCTATGAGGCCATACCAGGTTGATGAAGACAGTGATGCTCAGTGCTACGCTGGGGTCAGCTGGACCTTTTTCGGGGTCGTTTCAGGGCCAACATTTTGGAGCTGACGCACAAGCTCAGGAGCTCACGCTACATGTCGCGCGTCGAACTGCAGGCGGTGTGACGCGACGGAGACCTCAACAGGGAGGCCGAGATGGGGACTACGACATACTCTCCCATCCGCTCGCTGTGTCAAACACACGGGCTGTTTGTCAGGCATGGTGGACAGATACACACACACACACACATACTCATGCATACTCAAACATTCTGTGCCCTACACATCCAAACAGAGTTCAGAGTTCACAGACCAGCAGGCATTCCCTTCCCCACTCAGGCCAAGTCCCCCTCGGGCCCCTGCTGGGCCCCCTCCCTGTTTTCCACGGAGCCTTGGGCGGTCATGCTGAGACGCAGCCAGGCTCGTTTCTGCTATATAGTACAGCACTATCTCTTCTAACATCTCGCCCACTGCAAGCTCATATATGGAACCGGGAAGCCAGCTCATAAAAATGTAACAAAACAGCCCTGTATGTGTCCGGTAATGAGATTCTGGGCCTTAACAGAAGATCACATCGCTGAAATTGCTATTATTAGTATTTATAGTGTATAGAGGACATTATGAACTAGGGGAAGTGCAGTTGGTGAAATAGATGTTCTCTCTTATCTCAGCTGTGCCTGAACTCCTGCTTTGAAAATTTCATCAGCTTTGACTCGGAGGCATTGGGCGGGATGCGGGCGACATTTGTCCCTGACAAATAGTGAGTCAAAATTTAGCAGAAGTGTCGAAAACCTCTTGACTTTGGGGCTGGGCACAGTTTTGTGAGCCAATTGAAAAAAATGACGAGGCTTCCATTTACTTACGTTAAAGAGGAACATCGATTGAATCACATCCTTTTTGCGTCAGAGAACAAAAATTGGGAGATTGGCAGTTGGCAGTGTCTCTGCGTCATAGCTACTTTTCCTGGTCCCCCAGGAGAGGGGATCAGTCATCATGTTTTGATCACATGCTCATATTCAGACTGACGAAAGAGAGCAGAAGGGGCAGCCTGTAGCGTAGTGGTTAAGGTGAAGGACTGGGACATGCAAGGTTGGTGGTTCTAATCCCGGTGTAGCCACAGTAAGATCCGCACAGCCGTTGGACCCCCTTGAGCAAGGACCCTGCATTGTTCCAGGGGTGGATTGTCTCCTGCTTAGTCTAATCACTGTATGTCGCTCTGGATAAGAGCGTCTGCCAAATGCCATTAATGTCCTGTAATGTAATGACATGGCTCCACCTGAGTTACGACGGGAGAGACGATCCCAGACCTGGCCGACAACATCCACACACCAGCAGATAAAAAAAAATCACATACATATTATCCTGATGAGTGTTCGTACGGTTTTATATTCTCATATTTAACAGGAACCCAAATATTTCATGCCCATAAATATGTATAATGCCATTGATACAGTGCAGTCTGTAAGTATTTGAACAGTGACACAATTTCTGTTGTTTAGCTCTGTACTCCTGCATATTGGATTTGAAGTGAAACCGAGAATATGAGTCTACATGATATTATGGACGGTGTATCATATTCAAAATATGTGCCTGATTAGAGATATGTGACATGAAGGTTTGCCGCTGATTTGAACATGGAACAGATTGGTCGTGAGGGACACAGATTTCTCCGGGCAGTCCTGACAGAAACAACCGTGAGCGCACCGCGACGCGGTCGGTTCGGCAAGCTCCGGAGAGGGTTGCCATGACGATTAAATGTTTGTTGGGCGATCTGTCCAATAGGAGCCGCACCGTTATGACGTCTGTGTGAGGTCTGTAACAGAGCGGAGAAAACCCCCGTGATACTCAGGCCTCTGCACGCACTCCCACATCTACGCACACACGATCCTGTGTGTGATCTTTCCACCTCATTCACTCTACAGGTAAAGATCTAAGCTTCTCCCCCAGGACTACACTTGCCACAGGGCTGGCGAGAAAAACTACGAAGCAGTCCAGATGCATTGGCACGGCGGCCAATCGCAGTGGCTATTGCTCTCGGGACTTGGCAAGGAGACCAATCGCAGCGGCCGTTCCTCATGGGACCGGGAAACCAGGCTTTCGCCTGCCGGGGTGGCTACCCTTCATTGGCCGGCCCTTCTTTAAGCCACGGCAGTGCGTGGAGCTACGCAGACGTGACCGAAATGCAGAAGCCTTGTCTTCGGCCCGCTCGGGACAGCAACGTGCGCGTTGCGGAACAACCGTCCCCGGGATTTCATCAGAGCCAAAGCCGCCTCACGCGGTGTAATAAAATGTTTGATTAATTATGGATTTTTTCGTGGTGGAGAGGAAGGGGGCCACGCTTGAGACCTCTTCCTCACAGGGGACGGCGATCGCTTGCCTGTTCATTGCCATTCCGCAAGCGTCAGCTTTCAGGGTTTTTCTTCTTTTTTTTTTTTCTCCCCTTCCTCAGTGTTGAAAACAAGAACGACATGACAATGTAAGCCTATTTGCACAATGTTAATTTAAACCTGTACATGGTAAATATGTAGATATGTGTATATGCAGATATAAGAGACTTGTATTTGGCTTGTTTTTTTTTTTTGTTTTTTTTTTTGTTCTGAAACAAAGGCCAGTTGCATGCATCTGGCCTGAGGAGCCATTTTGTTTGTGTTCGGAGGTGCTGGGTCTTAATTGCCTATCTGCTGTCCTTCTCCACAGGCTGTTCACACAGTGAAGGCACGTTCATCTGCTGTGTGTGTGTGTGCTTGTTCCTCTCTCTGTCTCACACACACACACACACAGACACACACACACACAGACACACAGACACACAGACACACACACACACACACACACACGCACGCACATTGTTACAGCAGAACAAATTCTCCTTTTTTTGGGGGGTGATTCTTTCTGGCACTGTGACCCTCTTTCTCTCCCCGGCGAAGAAGATGCAATGGGTCAGGGGTTGGGAGGGTGACCCCAGGAGACAAGGGTGCTGGGAGGAGGTGGGAGGGGGGGCAATAAAAAATAATACTCCCCGTTTCTTGACTCCCTAGTTTAGATTGGGCAGCAGTGCCCACACATCCGCCACCTCTGCCGCTCTGTTGGCTCAGATGGTCTGCACTCTGCGGTCTCACCTGGAGGACCGTCCAACCGGACGCAGCCGATGCAGTGCGACGTCTGGCGCCCGGCCAATCGGCGGAGGCGCTGTTGTCCAGCGAGGCAAGAAGCCTCCGTCGCCGACTTCCCACGTTCCGTTGACGGCAGACGACAGGTTGGGAAATCATTTTAACAGCGTCTCCGCGCGAAGAGTCGGTGCTCTTCTGGCTCCACGAGCCCGTGGTGAACCCTTAATCCGTCACGTTGCAGAGAACCAAAGATTCCGATTGCTTCACGGCCGCCATTTTGTGAGTTTTTTTCCCACCTGACGCTGTGAAGGACCTTCAATGGTATTATAGTTTTTTTTTTCCTGAAATATCAGTTTCCCTTCGACGGTTCCCCTGACTCCTCCCTCTGTGGGCCGACGTTAGCTGATGACGATGGTAACCAGGAGACGCATCACAGTGCCATACGCGGACGTCAACTGCCCCAAGGGGGTTCATCCACCTCCCAGACTGGATGCCAAGGCACAGTGACAGCGGAATCTGTGCCAGCGTGTCACGGCCATCACATTACTTAACGTTCATCGATAAGATAAGAGCCAACAGCCCCTCGGCTCCTCCAGTGAGGTATCACATCTGTGGAGCCACCTGGGTATATTATGTTTGTTTTTTTTTGTTTTCTTTTGGGGGGGGGGGGGGGGGGGGGGGGGTGTAAGTGAAGACAGCTGTGTAGCTCTATGAGGAGTGTGCCTATGATAAAAATGCTCCAGTCATACTGCTCCAGTCATTAATACTGCTCCAGTCATTAATACTGCTCCAGTCATTAATACTGTTCCAGTCATTAATACTGCTCCAGTCATACTGCTCCCATCATTAATACTGCTCCAGTCATTAATACTGCTCCAGTCATACTGCTCCAGTCATTAATACTGCTCCAGTCATTAATACTGTTCCAGTCATACTGCTCCAGTCATTAATACTGCTCCAGTCATACTGCTCCAGTCATTAATACTGCTCCAGTCATACTGCTCCAGTCATTAATACTGCTCCAGTCATTAATACTGCTCCAGTCATACTGCTCCAGTCATTAATACTGCTCCAGTCCCAGTTCTGGAACACCAAAATGAGTGGTGCATTCACGAGAGAGAGAGAGAGAGAGAGAGAGAGAGATAGTCTGGAGAAGAGGGGATAGGGTCAAGGGCACAGGTTGTAGGGCGGTGGGAGAGCAGGAGTTGAGAAACATCAGAGTCTGTAAGGGGAGAGACTCTCCCATCGCTCCCAGTAATGACGTACTGATGAGTAACTGCTTGTTGACTTCCAGCAGGGCCAGGCGACAGCAGGAATTCATGCCATGCGAAAAGGGCAGTGCAAATTGGACAGTCCTCTGCCATGACAACATAAAACCACCCCACCCCACCCCCTTCTCACTGGAGTTCCATACAGTGTCATATTTCTCCATTGTTTCACTGGGTGGGGGGGGATTTTTTGGGCCGAAACAGGACTGGATCTGAACCCAGCCCCCCCACCCCCATTCCCTCCATTAGCTATTTTTTTGACTCCCGTTATATATCTATGAGAGGGGTACACGGTGCAACACTGGCACTGGAGTGTCCATGTTCCCTCTGAATGTATCCTGATGTCACTGTTTTGAAGGAATGAATCATGCAAAAGAGATATATATATATATATATATATATATATATATATATATATATATATATATATACATACATATATATAGAGAAACATTGACAAATGTGCCATTGTTTTTATCTCATGGTTTTGTTACTTTGTTGTAATTTTGTATGTTTGTACGTTCATCAGACCTCCTCTGCTTCACCAGAAGGACTCCCTGCTTGTGTGTATATATGGAAATAAAATCTGTTTCGTGTGCCGCCTGCTGCTGATTGTGATTTTAATATTCATATATAGCATTGACAATGACAATATTAATAATAAAAAATAACAGTGGATGAAATTATGTCTGCATAATACATGGTGTCCTTCATTTGGGTTGATTGTGCAATGCGTGCCAATATACATCTTGCGGCATTAGTATGAAGGAATTTCTGAATTTGCCGTTTAAATGAGCTTTGTAAAGGTCATAGTTTTTGTACTACTGTCTTCTAGCCTATTGGTTTAATTCAGCAAAGGACCTGCCGGGTCGGATATGCCAAACCGAGGCAGCCATCTTTGCATCTTTGCAAGTGTAACTACACTTCATACACAGTGAAACGGCATGTCATTAAAGGACTAGCATAAAGCACGCTGATGCGCCTCCCAACATTTTCTCTTTTCTTTTCTTTTTTTTTGGGGGGGTTTTTCTTCGAGTGCCTTATTTAAACCCGTCTGCAGGGGAGTTTTCTTCCGAGGGAAGTTCACTGGAATGTGAGTCAGGGGTTCCTCCTCCTCCGCCCCCCCGTCATCGCCAGGGGAAGGAGAGAGTTTGGCGCGGCGTTAGTTAGCGCCTCAAACGGCCACGTCCTACGCTGTGTACTGCCGTGGGTCCGGAGCGGCGAGGTACATTTCAGATTCCCTGCCGAAGCTCCGCATTTCACGCCTTGAAGCCATAGCCTGACCTAGATCAGTTATCTAAGTAAGCTGCATGTGAAAAGGTACATTTTCTACAGAAACAAAAAAAAAAAAGGACGGCTAAGGTACGACTAAATTAAATTGTTAATGGTTATTAATGGTTGGACACTTCCGCTGTACTTTCGAGGTAATGTCCTCAATAGTTTTATCAAAAAATTATAATAAAGAGCAAAATATCAATAGATAACAGAATGCAGCATTTAAATCATAGAAAGAGCAGTTGTTCTAGATTCTGTTGTGACATGAATTCCAAAGTATTTGTTTTGGATGCATGTTGTTCTAGATTCTTCTATTTTGGGATGAATTATGACGTTTTGAATTGGATGCATGCTGTTCTCGATTCTTCTATTGTGGTGTGAATTCTAAAGATTTGGTTTGGATGCATGTTTTTCAAGATTCTTTCATTATGGCATGAGTTCTGATGTGCTCCAGGAAGACCAGAGTGGAGATGTGATGTAGAAAGGTACTCAGAGGTCAAACTGCCTTGTAAAAAAAGGCAAATGACTGAAAGCAAGACAGCAACATCAACGTTTTTTTCCATTGCGGATAGAAAAAAAAAAAATCTACTCATCACTGAAACTGGGCCTAACAATGTTTATCTAAGGACTATTCCCAGATGATAATTCCAAAAGTAAAACGGGGCCCATGTTACAGGAGATATCGTCTCCGCCGTCAAACAGCCATGCCACCCATTCTCGCCAGTCTCCACCCACGGAGAACAGGCCAGGAGAGGTGTAAGTCTGAGTGCTTTCGGGGGCATGGGTTCACAGGGTAGGGGGGGTGTGAGTAATGGTGGTGGGGGTATGAGTAATGGCAGTCTTGGCTTGGGCAAGGATCCCGCGGCGTTTTCTTTTTTTTTTTTTTTCGGAGAGGGTGTTTACTCGACCGGCCTTATAAGGCCTACCTCCTGGGATTCCGTCCCCCTTTTGACAAAAGGAATTTGTCTGAGTTAAACACGCTGAGTTATTTCCCATCTGCGGGGCGAGCAGGGCGCCTGTCTCGCAGTGGCGTGTTCTCATGACC
The DNA here is from genome assembly GCF_963514075.1 of Conger conger. Classification (NCBI taxonomy): domain Eukaryota; kingdom Metazoa; phylum Chordata; class Actinopteri; order Anguilliformes; family Congridae; genus Conger; species Conger conger. Next base: position 79,688,616 of record NC_083761.1, read on the forward strand.
CCGCGGAACACCAGAGTTACACCGCGGGGTCATCAGCCGCTCCCGATGCCATGGCAACTGGCCACAACCCGCACACTCTCACAAACACAGTGACCGTGGAGGTACATTCTCTTCCACCGCGGAACAAGCCGCATACTCTCACAAACGCAGTGAACGTGGAGGTACATTCTATTCCACCGCAGAACAAGCCGCACACTCTCACAAACGCAGTGAACGTGGAGGGACAGTCTACACCACCACGGAACAACCCGCACACTCAGACGCAGTGACCGTGGACCAGGACCAGGGTTGGAGACCCCTGCATTTGATTATTACTCACAGCCCTGAGATGACGGCACACCAGATTAAGACAGGGAAATAAACCACACCTGACCCAAGTGGAAGCCAAGAGCTGGAGATACCCTATCAAGAATGTAGCTGCGTAGCTTGTCTCAGTCAAAAAAGGGCGGCCTGTAGCATAGTGGTTAAGGTACATAACTGGGTCCCGCAAGGTTGGTGGTTCGATCCCCGGTGTAGCCACAATAAGATCCGCACAGCCGTTGGACCCTTGAGCAAGGCCCTTAACCCTGCATTGCTCCAGGGGAGGATTGTCTCCTGCTTAGTCTAATCAACTGTATGTCGCTCTGGATAAGAGTGTCTGCCAAATTCCAGTAATGTAATGTAATGTAATGCAATGAAAGAATCTAAAAGAGCATCCTCAGTTTTAGCTCGTGAAGAACATTAGCAGAGGGCTATGCCAATGTGCCTGGCACGATCTCCCCCTGCCTTAAGTGGCATAGAGGTGTCTTCCAGATGGCCTGGTCGATGCTCGCCAAGCACGTAAAGTCCTCCTGTGCTTCCCCTGATGACTCAGCCATCTCAGCCCAAGGTTAATATGGGTAATGAAATCTGAAATCTGAACCACCCCCCCCCCCACCGACGATGCAATCCATTGCTTGAAACATGGTATTCAATTTAATTCAATTAGATTTTATTTGTATAGCGCTGTTTACAGAGAGGCTTGTCAAAAAATACAAAAAATATTATAAAAAAAACACTATAGGGAACGACCTTGGGAAATGAGATACAGATCCACCTTATACAACAAACAGACTAAAATACTGAGAGTACGAGTTAATGTTTACACTGAATAAGCTTTTCTTTCTTTCCTAGCACTAGCAGACTTCCTGTGAGTCATGGACGGTATTTTACAAAGCAGGATTACTGAGTTAGCTGGGTAACTGTGCAGAGTAAAACCCACAAAGCAGGATTACTGAGTTAGCTGGGTAACTGTGCAGAGTAAAACCTGGGACAGTTCTATTTACCTCAGCCCATGTTCCAGATTTATACGGGTCCTGGGTTGTACTCTGTCACTTATCCAGTGACCAGAGCAACCCTGCCTTTGTGAAGCACTGGTGGGGAACCTGAACCCCTGTACTGTCACGCCCCTCTGCTGCATTTGAACATTTTCCCCTTTTGCCTTCCAGCTGGTTGATTGGTGGGCGTGGTCCCTCCACAAGCGACACCTGGAGCTGGTTTAATTCCGGGTTAAAGGAGCTCCAGTGTTGCTGCTTGGGGGGCAGTATATCACACCTGTCGTAGGACAGACCGTTTTTTGTTGTATTTTTGCACCCGCAACATTGCTACTCCGACTACATGCAACACTGCAGTCATACTGATCTCTCATACCCTATAATAACTCACTTTGAATAAATAATTGGTTATCTCGTAAGCCTGTTGTCGCGTGTCTCATTTTCCTGTTCACGACTAGAACGAGCCAGTCATAACAGTACCATGACTATTACATTTTATTACAGTCATTTAGCTGACACTTTTATCCAAAGGGCTTACAGCACAGTCGAATAAGCAGGGGCCAATCCCCCCTGGAGCAATGCAGGTTTAAGGGCCTTGCACAAGGGCAGCTGCTCTGATCTTACTGCGCCACACTGGGGTTTGAACCTCCAACCTTCCAGATCCCAGTCAAGCACCGCTAGGCTATAGACTGCCCCGTATACCTGTACCTGTTCAGTTTGGCTCCCAGGTGGGAAGCTGCAGGCACATACTGAACTCATATTGTCACAGCAAACATGTTCAGCCGTGTTATACCGTATATGGTTCATACAGCCGAAATGCTGCATTCACAGAGGGCAGCTGTATGTGTACAGGACCTGGACAAGGCATCCACTGCTGCAAGCAAATACATATTTAAATTAAAATACTATAAATACTATAAATAAACAAATAATGATAAAATACTACATGAATTTTGAAGGATGTTGTCATTGAAATTTTGTGTGAAATGCATTTTGCGTGAAAGCAATGAAAAATGATCCACAGTTTTGTCCACATACACTGCTGTTGTGCTACTTGTGTGAAGAGTTTTGAAAAAGCATACTCAGAATTGGGACATGGGTATAACCAATTGTAAAAAAATGTAATAACAAGTGATAGAAATTCCTCAGTGATTTTGTACAGTACAGGCCCAGTAATGTCATGGATGGAGACCAATCGATCCAGCCCCACTGGGCACTGACACTGACACAGAGGAAGTGAGCACAGGGGTTTGTATCTGAGTGAGTGCGTGTATGCGTGTGTGTGTATGTGTGTATCTGAGTGAGTGTGTGTGTGTGTGTGTGTGTGTGTGTATATTAGTGAGTGTGTGCGTGTGTGTGTATATTAGTGAGTGTGTGTGTGTGTGTGTGTGTGTATATTAGTGAGTGTGTGTGTGTGTTTGTGTGTGCATGTATCTGACTGGGCATGGTGCACACAGACAGTGTGTGTGTGTGTGTGTGTGTATGTGTGTGTGTTTGAGAGAGTTTATGTGTGTGTGAGAGAGAAAGAGAGACATATAGTCTGTGTGTGTGTGTGTGTGAAGGAGAGATATATTTAGTGTGTGAGTGTGTGTTAGTGTGTGAGTGAGAGATGTGTTATAGGTGTGGCCTTATATGGGTTGCATCAGCGACCTCACTAACCGGAGAGAGAAAGAGAGATATATAGTTTGTGTGTATGTGTGTGTGTGTGTGTGTGTGTGAAAGAGAGACAGCGTGTGAGAGAAATATACTGTGTGTGTGTGTGTGTGTGTGTGTATGTGTGTGAGTGTGTGTGTGTGTGTATAATGTGTGTGTGTGAGTGAGAGATGTGTTCTAAGTGTGCCCTTATATGGGTTGCATCGGCGACCTCACTAACCGGAGTGCAGAGGCATGTCACAACAGTAGCTCATGGCTTTCACACGCGTCGCTTGTGTTCACACATCTAACCTTACGGTGCTGTTTTACCTACTCCACGGCTGCTCGACTGCTCTGTTTGCATATACACAGTATTATAACAGAAGTCAATAGGACAGCCCCTACCTACAGGACATTATTCAGCCTGACATGACCACTCTGAGTAAACTCATCTGCGTGGCCACCCCCAATCCAGCATCACTTTCATGTTCCACATGCATCTTGATCTTCTAGTAATTGCCATGAAGCCCTTGGATAGTCACTTAGTGCCTTCATTTGACACTTGCATCTCTACCTTGGATCTTCATTTTTCATGTTGTAGCCCTTTACCATACCCTTGTGATCATGCCTCAATCCTAGTTTAAAACTTGCCATGGGCCAACTTTACGGACCAATGCTTATAGCATGAATTAGACTTGATGTTCATGGCTATGGATGTCCGATACTTTATTAGAATTCATATCTTATCTGGACTGTGTTCTTCGGCATTGCACTCATCGTATGCCGCTTTGGATAAAATAATCTGCCGCATAAAATGTAACGTAATTACTTTGGCTTGCAATACTGCAATACTGTACCGTGACAGACTGAGGGAGAGGGAGGCAGAAGCCTGAGATTAGCGGCAGAACGCGCTGGTTGAACATGTGCCCACGGTTCCCACGGAGACCTTGCGACGGTGCTTCGCAGAGTTGGCCTGATTATCTGCGCTCCGCACCGCGCAAAGGGGAGACGGCCCCTCATCCGTCTCCCGCCTGCTTCCAGAAGCCATGCGCCACCGTTTCTCCTGCGCCGTTCAGGCGACCTGGGTGTCCGGGCTCCCAGTTTAAAACAGGCCGTTGTTTCTCTCTCTCTCTGTCTCCCTCTCTCTGTCTCTCTCCGTCGGTTGCTCATCACCGTTCTGGGTAAAGGAGGGATCCAGGATTCCGGGAGCGTTTGACGGTCACATCCGTCGGCGTTTGACGGTAATCAGAAGGCGATCGTTTTTCAACACTTCACAGTATATGAGCAAATATGCAAATGTAATTATGCCCTCATTACATGTAATTTGGCTTGATTAGACTAGGCAGGAGACAATCCCCCCCCCGGAGCAATGGTTGGTTAAGGGCCTTGCTCAAGGGCCCAACGGCTGTGGCCACACCGGGAATCAAACCTCTGACCTTGCCCGCCCCGGCCATGTACCTTAACCACTACGCCACAGGCCGCCCCTCAAAAAGTCTGTGTATGTGTGTATGTGTGTGTACCATTTGCCTGTGTTACAGCCACTGCTCTGTGTATGGGGTCCATCTCAGAGCAGTGTTACCTAAAAAAGGCTAAAAGAGGGAGAACTTGATCCGGTACTTCCATCAGTGCATGTTATGTGATGAAATGACTGTCTCCTTGTCTGTCTCCTTCCACTGTCGGAGATCTTATGAAATTCAGCCGAGCTCTGCGATTGGCTGAGTGTGTGGGAGATCTTTGTATTGGTGAAACAGAGGTTGAGTGAGAAGTCCCCACCCACACTAATAGCCTTTCATGAGGAGGGGAACCGCCCCCACTACCCACACTGCACCACACCAAAGCTTTAGGCGGGAGGAGAGGGCCATAGAATTTCACTGTGTTCTGTGGTTGCCTAGTGACCCCTCAGATCAAAGCCATCAGCCTTGAGTCAGGCAAGCCTTCTACCAGTTAGCAAGAAAAGTGAAAACTTTTCCATTAAAAAAAAATACCCGCAGAATTACCTACCTAAAGAGGAATTCATTAGCTTAACTCAAACTGACATCCCTGTTTTCAAGAAGATGCTTTCTAAGGCAAATAAGAGTTTCAGCTATCAAAGTCCATTAAAAAAACAGAAGCGTGATAAATTATGGCATGTTTAATGCAAACTCTTCCAACCTTATCACAAATGAGAGAGTGGCACATAATTTCTCATAATTTCATAAAAGCTAAAAGCGCTGTTCAATTAAACTGCCTCAGAAAGGATGACTTTAAAATTGCAGTGCTTTGAAAGTACTTGTTTGACTAATATACTCAAATTCATTTTTCATAGGAAAATTCATAATTAATGTTTGTGAAGCGAGATTCAGTCCTGAAATGGGAAAGCTGGAAAACACACTGAAAACTTGTGCCGCTATTCCACACAAACAAACCTAAATACATTGCTTTTTATTATAAAATAATTTAAACATTATGTAAATAAACTCCAATAAGACAGTTCCTTTATGTATTATTTGTTCCAAGACATTCAGGATTTAATTTGAGAAACATATGACTAGCCTAGATAAATGGAGAGAGAGAGAGAGAGAGAGAGAGAGAGAGAGAGAGAGAGAGAGAGAGAGAGAGAGCGGGAGAGAGAGGGAGAGAGTGAGAGGGAGAGGGAGAGAGAGAGAGAGAGAGAAAGAGAAAGGGAGAGAGGGAGAGAGAGAAAGAGAGAGAGGGAGTGAGAGAGAGAGATTTTTTTTTTTTTAAAGCACTTTATTTTGTAGTGCATTGAGCCTTGAACCAAGGGCATAGTGGAATAGCAGAAATTAAAATCTTCGACTGTGCATCTGCTCCTTGCATAAAATAATCATGGATATCCCCTACATATGTATTTAATTAACTTATCTCACTGTAAAAACTATTCAGCCTATAAAACAATAAAACTATAAAACCAGAAGGACAGTGTGACCAGCAAAAAAAAAAAAAAAGATCAGCTACTCTTGGTTTTAATCAAGGCCTAGTTGAATAAGTTGAATCAGGTGTTTTCGTGCTGGGCTCTCTTTTCATCCAACAAAGAGAAAATCAGTGAAAAAGTGCTGTCTTGTCCCTGGATTTAAATGCGCTTTTTATGGGACCTGTGTGAATACGTCCCCTGGTGACTGCATCTGAGGGACATCCAGGAACGCCAGAGAGTGTAACTACACGTTGGGAAAGTTTACCCAAACTTTTCAGGAATGTTCTGGGAACCAAAAAAAAACAAAACTGTTAGCCAGGCCCCTGGAAACAGAATGCATGCATATAAGAGAGATGTAGCCTTAAGATAGACACACGATTACAGGGAAATCATTAGCAGTTAACGTTCACTTTAAAATAACAGGCAGCCATGAAGCTGAGATCAGATGAACAAGAATGTACAAGTTAATATAAGACATCCAAATCACTCCATCTCAGCTTGCATCCATTCAAATAGAAAGGACTAGTTTGTCTTCACTTGCTGAACCTATGAAGGACTGAAATATTCATATTTTGTCTTTTCATTTATTTATATTTTTGCTCTTTGTAATGATTTACAGCTTGCCTCAGGAGTGGCCATTTCCCATGTGCCATTAAAACACACCAGAAGTCATTTGGGTAATTGCACAAATTTCTCCCAATTAAATTTGAAGTTTAGTAAGACATCAAACTGCAGTTAGGAGGTTATATAGACTATTGAGTCCAATGACTGCAAATAAAATGTGTATGTGTGTGTGTGTGTGTTTGCACGTGTGGGTTTGTGTATGCACGTGTGTGCCTGTGTGTGCACGTGTGTGTGTGCGCCCACACATACATGATGCTAATATTTAAGATTGTGGCGGCATGGATGGTGCAGTGGGTAGCACTGCCGCCTCACAGCAAGGAGGTCCTGGGTTCAAATCCCCATCGGCCGGGGCCTCTCTGTGCGGAGTTTGCATGTTCTCCCTGCGTTTGCGTGGCTTTCCTCCCACAGTCCAAAGACATGCAGGTTAGGCTGATTGGAGAGTCTAAATTGCCCATAGGTATGAGTGTGTGAGTGAATGGTGTGTGTGCCCTGCGATGGACTGGCAACCTGTTCAGGGTGTATTCCTGCCTTTCGCCCAATGTATGCTGGGATAGGCTCCAGCCCCCCTGCGACCCTGTTCAGGATAAACGGGTTAAGATAATGGATGGATGGATGGATATTTAAGATTGTTTATAAGCAAGTGAAATGCAGAACTATAAACAGACTTTGTGTTCCCTTTGGTGTATAGTATGTACAGCAGACGGCCTGGATAACACTGAACACTAACACTGAACACGAACACTGAACACTGAACACTGAACACTGAACACTAACACTGAACACTGAACACTAACACTAACACTAACACTAACACTAACACTAACACTAACACTAACACTGAACACTGAACACTAATACTAACACTGAACACTAAATATCCTCAATCCTCTTCCTACTCTGCCGCCCCCCATACTGTACCAGTTACGGGCCGATGCTTTGGCAGTGCCTTGTGTCAGTATTGCTGCCGGTGCACACAGCTACAGTACGTGTGGTAACAGGCTACTGTCATGCTGTGTTGTCTTCTGTGCTTCCACCTTAACACATTTAATACATTTATTTATTTATTTATTTATTTATTTATTTATTTATTTATTTATTTATTTATTTATTTATTTATTTACATTACATTACATTTGGGCGGCCTGTAGCGTAGTGGCTAAGGTAAATGACTGGTAAATCCTGGTGTAGCCACAATAAGATCTGCACAGCAGTTGGGCCCTTGAGCAAGGCCCTTAACGCTGCATTGCTCCAGGGGAGGATTGTCTCCTGCTTAGTCTAATCAACTGTACGTCGCTCTGGATAAGAGCGTCTGCCGAATGCCAATAATGTAATGTAAACATTTGCTGCACAATCACAGTTAAAACCTGAGTGTTATCCTCCCACCCACGACTAAATATGTTGATTTTCTGCTATCACTTTCTGAGGCCCAGTAACCAGGTCATTTCTCATATATTATATGTGGAAGTGGAAGAAAGATTGAAGAACGGACAGCATTTGAACTGGAATAAAAACCTCAAGAGGAAGCTAATACACAGGAAGTGAATGTACACCATGCACAGGAAGCTAATGCATGTTTTGCACAGGAAGCTAATGCATGTTGTGCACAGGAAGCTAATGCATGTTGTGCACAGGAAGCTAATGCATGTTGTGCACAGGAAGCTAATGCATGTTGTGCACAGGAAGCTAATGCACAACATGCCTGAGTTGTGTTCACAAATCTAGACCTGTCGAAGGTGCACTGGGATGGAAATGTTGTCCTCGTTAACGGCTTGTCAATAACTGGGACCGGCAGGGTTGGTGGCTCAATCCTCATTGTAGCCACAATAAGATCAGCACAGCTGTTGGGCCCTTGAGCAAGGCCATTAACCCTGCATTACTCCAATCAACTGTATGTCGCTCTGGATAAGAGTGTCTGCCAAATGGCATTAATGTAATGTAATATGTGAAAATTCTACTTTTCCATGACATCCTGGGACTAGCCATGAGATTCCAGTTATTGTGTGTGCCATCCATGGTGCAAAATCCAGCTATGACCAGCTTTCTGTTGATTAAAAAGGCTATTCGCTGAACCTATGAAGGACTGAAATGTTTTTTTGTCTTTTCATTTATTTCTTAAAAAAGGCTATTCAAACTGCCTCTGTAAATTTCTGTAGGCTTGCAATTTTCTCATTTCAATTCTGTTGAAGAATGGGCAATCTCTTAGCACAAACGTCTTCGTTTAATTTTCCTCGCCGTATTGCAAACACACCCGAAGAGTTAATTGAAGTGAAGATTTCCAAGCAACGTCAACGTGACAAAAGTTACAGAACTGTTGAGGATCCTTTGGAACTTTAATGGACAATTACCTCTGCCACTCCTTATCTCTTCTGTTGAGTTCTACAAATCATAACTCGTCCTTTTTCATGAATCGTAAATGGACTTCAGTCGGAAGCTTGCCTCAAACTTTCAGGCACTGTGGAGGTGGAAGGGCACTTTTTTTATAAAAGGATTATTTAAAAAAAATATATTTTTTTATACTTCCCTCACACATCCGATCCATAAAGAACGGTGCTCCAGCACACTGGTGGCTCTGCGGTCTTTTGGCGGGGATTGTACACAGTCTCCAGTCAGGTAGGAGGTTAGCTTCCCGCCAACATGGCCGGAATATCTCAAACCTCATCTTCCCTCCCAGATCCGCTGGTGTTGATCTCTGTGTGGCTGGTGGCCTCAGGAACTGCCCTGTCCGCCGTCCAGAAAGCAGACTCCATGTGTATTTTCCTAGTTATGGATGTGATGCTTTAACTTGTGGAAGAACCTATGCACTTGTAAGTCGCTTTGGATTAACCAAATGTGAATGTAATGTAACGTCTCCAACGTAGGAGACACGTGGAACGGAGACGGGGAAACACTGACGGTCAGACACGAGGGAGATTTACAAGCCGAGTCCGGTGTTCTGACAAACTGTGCTTCCGATGTCCTTCGCAGGGTCAAGGCACATAGGCATCTACTGCACTTAGGGAAAGCAGGAACGGGGGGTTTGGCTTGTTGCCCCTTGCAAACTTAGCCCCGGCTTTTTTTATTTACGATTGTATTTATTGCGCTGGGCCGTCCGGTCGGATTACGACAACGTACTCGGGGACACTCCAAGGCACTCTTAAAATGTCTGGGAACGTCCACATCCACCCTCCATTAAGGGACAACTGGGGAGACCGTGCCACATTACCAAAGGGTCGAGGCCGTTATTCATCCTGGCATGTCATCAGAGGCAAGCCATATATTGTCCCTCATTCATTATTCACAGTGTAAATCATAATGGAACTGGATGCTGTACTGTATCCGTTGAGACCTCTGCTGCCTCTGCTGGTGGAACACTGCAACTGCGTCAGAGAAAAACTGCCACTGAAACTTCATATGTCATTTCTGCCACCATACTGTTAGATAATTCAGCTGATAAATTTGTGAGACTATACCATAATAAACCTGCTGTGGGAAACTGCTAAAGCGAGGTATGTTTAATTTCTAGGCTTCCCCGATAATGGAAAAAAACAAATCAATGCATGAAGTATTTTAAAACAAAACTAATCTTCCAATGTATTAATATCTATAGTTATGCAAGTCATTTGTTGAAAGTCAAACCTTCTTTTTTAAAAGCCTATTCCATGCTGCTTCGCCTTTACTTGTCACAGTATCCTACCGTGTACATCTCAACCGAGGGGGCACAATCTGATGGGCTGATCCATTCTTCAGAAGAGTCTGACCGTCTGAACGCCGAGAACAAGAACACCCCCGCCGGATGGTCGGGTCAGTTTGCCAGAAGCCTGTCAGCCCCATCAGGGAGACAGTCAAGTGCTGCTCCATGCCTCAGAGAAATGTGTTTCCAGTCTCCTGTGAAAGCTGTGGAGAAAATAAAATAAATGGCCGGCAGGTTCAGTGAGCTGGGCCTGACAGAGAGGATTGGCTTCGCTTCCTATAGTTAGAATGTGCAGCCTGTGCCCACCACAGCTCATACGGGACTGAGGCGAAGCTGGCAGCACATCAGCCCACATCCCACAAAATCCGTTAAAAAACCCATCAAAAATTCTACGGATGTAACCATGGGAATATACTCTATGCACATACGTATGCACGCATGGTGGCAGCCTGTAGCCTGGTGGCTATGGCGCGTGACTCGGTGGGCGGTTCAAGCCTCGGTCTAGCCAGATCTGCACAGCTGTTGGGCCCTTGAGTAAGGCCCTTAACCCCACACTGCTCTGGGGGGGGGGGGGTTGTCCCCTGCTTAGTCTAATCGACCGTATGACCCTTTGGGTAAAAGTGTCAGCTAAATAAATGTAATGTCATGTTGTACACCTTGAGTGTCTCCATAAGTTTCTTCCCTTTTGAGTATGAAGCTGCTAAGACTGTGTTTTGACCTTTGTCTGTGCTGTTTTAAGGGTCAAAATGACCCGCCACTATGTTTAACAGCAGAGAACACCGCCTAAATGATTTCTTTTTCAACTCAAAATTTGATGACAGTGACAGGTTGTTTCTTCATGCAAAATAGAAAATTGGGTTTTAAAATTTAATTAAGCTGCTTTATTTTGGGGGTTTAGAGGAGGCGGATCATTCTTGTCCATTAGGACAAGGGGAGTGTACAGAATGTTAAGATTACACAAGGATTAAATATGAATGTTAACTAACCGCAACGTTTCAGCCAGAATAGATTAGCAAACAAATGCTTTTGATGAAATACACAATATATCTATCCCATGTTGAAACATTTGTGAATAATGAGAGGGCATTATTGAAGATTGTGGAGATGAATAATTCCACAATTCATTAGTGGTCGTGATTAATCTGAACCAATGATTTGTATCCCCATTAAAAGAAACATAGCTCCCAAGAGGCGTCTCTGTTTTTTATCAATATGGTTTCATCACTGATGATCATAAGCGTGACTGTCCTGCAAATTCCTAGTTACTGAATATTCACATTGCATTTCCAAATCAATAGATTATTAGTCTATTATCCAGTTAGCATATAATTGACAACAATTTCAATATGTTTTATACAGTGATTACTGATCATCTATGATATTGGTTTATTTATTAATTTTTTTGTTTGTTGCTAAAGCCTTTTGTAGATTAAAAAAATACATTGTTCTGCCCAGAATGCATGGGGAATGTTCTTGCATTATTTCTGCCACTTGTGAAAGGAGTGAAATAAATTAGCAAATGAATAAAAAAAACACATCTTTGATTTTCTTTTACAAATTAATTGCATTGTGTGGGATAAATTGGCATTTTTTTTGTGTGTGTGAAAAACATGCCACTGCATCTCTAATTGCAACTAAGACAGGGAAAATGGCTATGATACAACCACAGGAAATTAGTTTTAGTCTAATTAACATTTCAGCAATTATAAAGCATTCGTGACCACAACAAAACCACATATATGGCCTTTACTTTCTACCGTCATGCTCTACCATAATGAACAGCTCCGAAAGATATTTATTCACAGAAAGAGAACAAATACAGTCTTTACTTATGTTCTATCATAATGTACAGCTCCAACAGATATTTAATCTGACAAATTATGATTTCTGATCGTGATTTCAATGTTAGCCATTTTCTATTGTATGGAAAAATATATGGCATTTAAGGCCTGTAAATAGAAGTTATACGGATGTAGGAAAAAGACTGTAGGTGACTTTCACCCACACTCACTCACTCACTCATTCACTCACTCACTCATTTTGTAAAAATGTTAACGTTGAGACCCTGAACCTTAGAGATGCCTAGAAAAGTATTCAATTCAGGCAACTCACTCCTAACAACAACTTATGCTCATTACAGCCACAGCTATTACCAATTCAGCCAATTCAGCCAATAGCACCTAGCATTTCAGCTAGCCCATTAGAAAAAGAGCAAATTAAGAGTATGCATTGCTCTACAAGCTACACCCATTCTCCAGAGCTGATGGCTCACTGTAGGATCATAATAACCTCAGTGCTCATAGTCCCAGCTCAACCAATGTGCTCATGTGACCATGTGAGAGCCTCTCTCTCTCTCTCTCTCTCTCTCTCTCTCTCTCTCTCTCTCACACACACACACACACACACACACACACACACAATGCACACAGACACATACACACACACACACACAGAACTGTGCACGAGCACACACACACACACACACACACACACACACACCAGCATTATCAGATAGCTCTCCCAGATTCAGGCGCATTATTAAGGATTTTGCTAAAGGGGGCAGACCTCTCGGAGACTCAGTGATGTCCTCTCTTTACAGTTCAAAGTGCTTATCACCGGGTCCGTGCTGGAAGTTTTAGCCTGGGCCAGCTGTTCTTTTATGAAGAGGGAAGAGTCACTCTCCTGTGTGCCTTCATTGACGTAGTATCGATCCAGGAGGACCCCCCCCCCCCCCCCATTCAATGATGCATTTTGCTTTCCTTTAAGTCTTTCTAATTGCTTTCTTTGTGTACAGATGGAGGCCACAGTCTGGTAAGACGTGTGTGGGCCTGGGAGTCATGGGTCTCATCTGTATTCATGAGACGTGTGATGATGCATTATTCACTGGGCTGGTGCTGTGTGTGCAGGAAGAGAAACTGAAAAGGCTTCTGCTCTACCTGCAAACCCCCTCAGACACTCTGAGTTATTAGAGTCTACGTTAGCCTTCTCACACACTGTGGCTGCCCTTACACACAGTCACTTCCCTGACACACTGTGAGTTATTTTACACACAGTGAGTTCCCTTACACTCTGACTTCTCTTCCACACTGTGAGTTCCCTTACACACTGAGAGTTATTTCACACACTGTAAGTTGTCTTACACGCTGTGAGTGATTTTACGCACTGTGTGTGTTTACACAATAAGCATGTCTTCATGTACTGCAGGCTCTCTTACACATCCTTACGCTCTATGTGTTTCCTTTGAAACTTTGAGTCCTCTCATGCACTGTGATCTCTTTTACACTGTGATCTCTTTTACACCAGGGGAGTCTGACCCCAGAGCAGGAGAGCTGCAGTGTCTGCTGGCTTACCATGTGTTTCCATAAGTGACTGATTTAAGTCATCGATTGGCCACAGAGTCCACAGAGCTTGTTCTTCAGGCTTTAAATTGGCAGCTCAAATACTGTGGGCCCTCTTACACAATGTGAATACTCTTACACACTGTGGGGGATTTTTTACCCAGGCCATTTAAAATTGCATGAGATTCATGTGATTTGCATGAATTGCATGAGATTAACCAATTATATTATCATAAATTCCGAACTGACAGCTATTTAAACGATTTCACAAAATGTGAGACTTGATATGCATTATTGGATGAACTCTTCACAATGAGGAGTGGATATGATACATTTGTTTAATGAAGAATCATCAGGCTTCTAAATTAGCTTAATTAGACTTTTGACTTTGTAGGCACAAAGATGTTAAAGAGACCATGGCCTGTATATCTGTAAAATAGCTCAAATGTCTGTCTCTCTCCCCATCCGTCACAGCGAAGACAGATGCTGAAAGAGTCATTGTGAGAAGTTTTTTTTTTTTGTTGCACTTTTGGTAATGATGTATTTTGTCAGAAAGCGAGCAAATAAATCATAAATACAGCCTCAAAAATCACACTAATGACCCATTCCAGAAACCAGCGGTCGCCTTCCGCATGGAAACAAAGCAGACCTTGGAGTCGACGCCAAACGGTCCCTTTCTTTGCCAGCGGTAATGAAACTGCTATCAACGTTGAATTGTTTGGTGTCTGGGTCTCTCAAGTGCCAAAAACAAATGCAACATTTCTGCTGTTTAACATTCCTGACTCTTCATCACAGCTGAGGCGAGAGTCAAATTCTATCCCCAAGAAGTGAGCAGTATATCAAAAAGGTCCGAAAGAAAAAAAGAATACATTTAAAGCAGTAAACTCCATTTGTTCCTCCTCTTAGAGAATATGATTGGACATAAATGACTTGTGTTACCACAAGGAGAAAGTAGAAAAACAAAAATGCTTTCAGAATAATACTTTGTCCTTGTAACAAGCTGGCATGTCACAGATTCTTCAGAGTAGACTTGACTTTAATGACCCTTTATTGAAACATCTTTGACAGTTAATTAATTTGCATACACAATAAAAAAATTAATGAAAAGAAACAGGATTAACCAAGAAAACCAATACTTCGAGACAAGAGAAAAAAAACACCTTATCGTAACAGGTTCATTATGAACCAGTGGCAACCCAGACCCAATCCAACCCAGCCCCAATCCAACCCAGCCCCAATCCAACCCAGCTCCAATCCAACCCAGCCCCAATCCAACCCAGCTCCAATCCAACCCAACTCCAATCCAACCCAGCCCCAATCCAACCAAGCCCCAATCCAACCCAGCTCCAATCCAACCCAGCCCCAATCCAACCCAGCCCCAATCCAACCCAACTCCAATCCAACCCAGCCCCAATCCAACCAAGCCCCAATCCAACCCAGACCCAATCCAACCAAGCCCAAATCCAACCCAGCCCCAATCCAACCAAACCCAAATCCAACCCAGCTCCAATCCAACCCAGCCCCAATCCAACCCAGCCCCAATCCAACCCAGCCCCAATCCCCCACCCCTCAGTAATGTGCAGGCCACCTCTCGCCGGAACGCTGCCACCCGAAATGCTGCCACCCTGCTCTCCGGGGCCAGCAGAACTTCCCTGCCTCCCTGCACAGGAAGGTACAGGATCGAAGCCTGTAGCCAACGGTGACCCGAGCAAAATAAATCCACCATCTTACTCTGAATGCTCTTGAGTAAGTGCCCTGGGGGAGATAAAACCGGCAACTTGAGCCACAAAGCTGAGGCCACCAAGTTGTTAATGATGAGCGCTCGTCCATGGTGTGAATTCATCTCCCAAAAGTGATACTCCCCGTATACTAAAAGTTGAAAATGGTGTACACATGAATGATGAACAGCTCTCACATTTACCTTGTTTACATAGTATTTAGTTTGTTTGTCGGTTTGTTTTGTTTAATTAGCCCAGCCCTTACATTGCAAAATGCAAAATGCAAAAAAAAAAAAAACACTTAAAAACACTGGGAAAAGTTTAGCCTAACATCCCATCCCATTTCATTCAGTTTTAGTTTTTTATGGTTTTATACTGTGATTAAAATCATGACTCATCGCTTGTCTTTGTTGACTGTAGCCAGCAGTGTTTTATTTTGGCTCGCTTTTCACAACAAGGCTACCCGAAGAGACATACGCACGCCACAGCCAATAGCTCTAAGTGCAAAGTACAGTGAAAAAGATTTTTAAAAATATATTTCATCATTTTAAATTACAAGGCTACAAGCTTCGACCTCCCAATGCCTGCCTTTTCAGCTTTTGCCTGGAGCTTGGATGGGCTTCAGGGCCTTAAAGTAGATAGGTGAGCTGAGCTGTGCGCAACTGGCAATCAGCCCATGTTTCTCTCCAGCCCTTCGGCACGGCCAGTTATAAACTAAACGTGTCACTGCCAACTTTTAACAGCTGAATTTGACTGAGGACCGGCTGACGGTGTTGCTGATAGTTTAAGCACAAATAGGAACGTAAATCATTTGTTCCAACGGTGTATCATGCGGAACCTTTCCAATTTTGTGGTAGAAGCCCTCGACATCACAAGCAATGCCAAAGGAGAATCATCCAGAATTGATGGCAACGGTCTAGTGACGCTGAGGGCTTCTGCTCACTCAATCGTCAATAAGTGATGTGTGAGACTATGGTGCTTGTCCACTAATGTATTCATAGCCCAAAGTACATACATACGCACTCTCACATAGTGTATGAACACACACACACACACACACACACACACACACACACACACACATATACACGCACATACACTTATTTGAGCACTACACAGCTAGTTTATCTTGGGTTGATGTGTTTCCTTTATTGAATGGCCCCTTTTTGTCGAGGTTCGAGGGTTTTTCATCGTCTTTTCCAGGCACTACCTTTTTTTGCCCCGCTAGAGGCCGTGCTTATCATATTTATGCCATGGTGTTGATTACTTCACTTTGGCTATCAGGTAATCAATACCCTCGTGCTGTCTACTGATTCCAATTGTCTGCTGCATGTGGTCTGATTGGTGATCAAGGTCAGCTGTGTGCCTTTCTAAGTCCCACATCGTGGTTAACCGGGGTGTTTGGCATACTTCATAATTGATCATACTTCATCACTTCTTCAGCACGTTTAGACTTTTAAATTTGTTTGTGAACTAATGTGAGGTGTGGATGGACCAGTATAATTTCCCCATGGGGTTCACGGTCAAGGGAGCTGAACCCGCAGCAGGCCGTGATCTTCTGAGGAGAATGTGTACGGTCCGCATCATCTGCACATTCGCGTTTTTTTATTTCAGTTCCTTCAATTCCTTCTGTCTAAGCCAAAGTGTTAGGGTGGGAGTTTGTCACCCTGTGCTACACGCTTGCTCTCAGTTACCACTCGTCCACCTAGTTAATTTTTATTTTAGCCTTGTGTTAACTGCTACCTTTGTTAAGTAAGGAGCAGTAGGTGCAGTTTAATGTGGATGGGGGAGGTGCTGAAACCCGCTCGTAATTGTGTCGTGTGTCGTGTTTCCGTGGTGTGCCGCTTTACCTTTCTTTTATTATAGCGAGGTTTTCTTCGTGTCACTTTATTCAAAACGCAATGTTTTACTTTCTCATAATACTTTAGTGTTGGTTATTGTACGGGTTGCACTGAGGCTATACACTGGCGAAGGTAACATCCCTGTTAGAGAGCGTTTCATACCTTCGGTACCTGGGGATCTGAGGAGGAGATCTCTGTGGTGGGTTTTTGCGGGTTCTCCTGGCTGGGATATTTATGCGCTCTGTTTCCTTCTTGGTTCAGGTCTGTTTTACTTGTAACACAAGGTTAAATACATGGGTTTGGAGGGTCATTCATCCCCGTAGGAGTGTTGCAAATCTCAGATAGCGGGAGACCCAAAATTGCCCCTGACAAGCTGACGAGCTATCAAATCACTTTGGATAAAATTGCAAGATAAATGTAGTCTATTCACCTCTTCTGTGACTGTGTAGTTATGAGGCTTCATTGTGGCTCCACACCCAGGAACTCAAATTTGATGTGTTTTTTTTTTTGTAATTTAATACGGCAAGGGAGCAGTGGAAAGGTGATTCTCTCCTTGGGGGCAGCTGTGGTTGGGTTAGAAGCAGGGAGGTCTTTAGCTCTGTAGATTTAGGGATTGGATGATGAGTTTCAGCATTGCCGCTGTGTTTTTGAGAAAGACTGGTACAGAATAGAATGATATATCCCACAGTGTCTTTCTTTCCAGCTGTATTATGTTCATTGTGCGGCGACTAACACAGTAGCACACACTCATCCATCCCCTTATCTGGTACTGGAGAAAAGAGAGGTATGAAACAGACGCCACGGAAATATGCTCCACTGTGTAGTACGCCAGATGAAGACCTTTCCAGAACAAAAGGTTGTTTGAATTTTGAAAAGACATGGAACACAATGTGGAGTGCAGAGCTCCCTTTTTGTGATTTTGATCGACGACACTGCAGATCCACTCAGACAGCACTCTGTTGCTCCCGAACTGAAGCTTTCCCGTATGGTTCTTGCAGACAGAAACTAATTGAGTTTTCTTATGGAATACATATTATTTCACATGACCCCAATGTCTTTATATTTAGATCTGAATTATTTTATCCATACAGTATGTAGCCCTGCTGCATAATCCAGCTATTACCAGCACAAAATGATCAGTTACCAGCAGTTTTCAAAACATATCGTGAGCTGGCCAAATCAAAATGCGCAGGGAGCTGGTCTGTGCTACCAGCTGTTTCAAAACCAAGCTTGGGCTGACAAAAGGAGGACAAAAGCCACTTCAATAATTGTTATATTTCTGCCTTTTTCTGTACTGTAAGTCTGCCATGAGGCGTCTTCTGCCTTTCCATAAGTATTTTTTTTCACAGCATTTTTTCAGTCCCATGTGAAAAAAATAAAATAAAGTTAAGTATATTTTATGTAAACTATGTATCAAATAGAAAATGAAGTAATCTACAGTATGTGTTACTGTAATGCAAGAGTATGTTTACAGTATTCCAGAAGAGGCCCAAATATGTTACAACTGCACCAGGGATACCGTAAACATAACAAAGCTGATGCCAGGTTTGAACAAAATAAAATTTATAAAAACTTTATATACAGAATCTGTGGAGCGTGAAAACACCCGCTCCACAGCTTCAACCCCAAACTTAGTCCAACTCCTTATAGAGGCATCTCCTCCTGAGGCATTACAGTATGGTACCCTGCTGTACCAAAAAATCCAGCTATGCCAGCTGGACCAGCTTGGTCTAGCAGGGTAAGAGCTGGTTGACCAGCATGACCAAGCTGGTCATAACATTGGTTTAGCTGGGTATGAGCTGGTTAACCAGCTAGGGATCTGTGGCACAGCTTAGACTGGATTAAATATTATCTCTCTGGCCCATCCTCCCAGGTGTCCTGGGCTGGAAGAGTGTCAACCCCTCGCCCCCTTGTGACAGGGGTCCCTCAGGGCTCAGTCCTCGGACCCCTCCTCTTCTCCATTTACACAAGATCCCTTGGCCCTGTTATCTCTGCTCATGGCATCTCATATGATTGTTATGCTGATGACACCCAACTCTTTCTCTCCTTCCCCCCATCAGACACACAGGTCTCTACCCGGCTGGGACACGGAAGGTTGGTGGTTCAAGCCCCATTGTAGCCAGGATCAGACCCATGCACCTCTTGGGCCCTTGAGCAAGGTGCTTAACCTGGACATGCTGCATGGAAGAGTTGCCCCCTTGAGCGGGGAGCTGGTCTGAACTGGTCAACCAGCTACGAGCTGTTTCAAAACCTTGCTTGAGCTGTTTGCAGTGTCCTACCTGGGAATCAAATCTAAAACTTCTAGGTTACGCTGCAAGTTCCTTATCTACTACAGTGTAGGAGTTGTAGGGATGAAGAGACGGACAACTTCTCTCTTTGACAACGCGGATGCGTGTGTAATTTATTTTGGAACGAAACCGAGGGAGTCAACAAGATGGCGCCGCACAAACTCAGCAGCACTGAAGAAGACATCTCGGATGCTGTGAAATGGTGGTTATTATGTAGACATTAGCACGCTAACGACTTGTGAACTCAGTAGCATTAAAGAAGACCCGAATGAAACTAATCGATATTGGCCCCCCAACTGCGGTGGGTTTTATGTAGATATTATTGTGCTGACATTATGTAGGACATCAGTGCTCTGCAGGGTGTGACTGAGAGGGGTAATCACACCGGCACTGACCTTGAAAGAACAGACAAACATGCCACAGAGACATGTGCACACACACACACACACACACACACACACAGGTATACACATACTCACACAAACTCTCTCTCTCTCACACACACATACATATACACACAGGTATACACATACTCACACAAACTCTCTCTCTCTCTCTCACACACACACACACACACACACACACAGGTATACACATACTCACACAAACTCTCTCTCTCTCTCTCTCTCACACACACACACACACACACACACACAGGTATACACATACTCACACAAACTCTCTCTCTCTCACACACACATACATATACACACAGGTATACACATACTCACACAAACTCACGCACACATACTCACTCACATACACACACACACAGACACACAGACACACACAAACATATGCACGCACACTCACACATACATCGAAACACAAATACATACCGTATACTGTACTCACACACACCATAGAAATCTAACACACACACACACACACACACACCTCATGTACATGGCTCATTGTACACACAGAGCACGTTGAATAATGCTTAACTCTGCAGTGTGAGCTGGTTAATCATACACACTCATCATGCACGTAATGGTTTCCGGAGAACAGACCGGTATGGTGCCACATGCACAGTGTGTTTTTTAAATCCCATCAGAAGAGCTTCACTCTTCTGGGGGACAAAGAAGAGATTTGTGAGCCTGCTATGAATTGAGAAATGGTCGTGACGCCCATCGAACAGAAGATTAACAAGTGCCCTGCAGGAATAGAATGCAGGGGAGTGAAGGCCTCCGGTTCATAAAACATACTGTAAAAAAAATGAAATAAACAGTTTAGCCCTGAACTAATTTTCTCTCATTTTCTGCCTTATAGCTTCCTTCTGTTTATCGTTATCTACAGTGGCTTCAGAAAATATTCAGACTGCTTCACTTTTTGCACACTTAATTGTGTAGTAGATTTAATTTTAAATAGATTTTAAAATGGGCAATCTACACTTAATAAACCATCATGACAAAGTGAAAAGATGTTTTTAGATATATTAGTAAATTTATTAAAAATCAAGAACTGCAAATCTCCCATTTATATAAATATGCTACTGTAGACGATTCTGCCATTCCGACCACTTTTGTGGAAGTTTGTCCCACCACAGTGGGGCCAGTACAGACAGGTGTCATGACTAGGACTGGGATGGAGGAAATGGAGAGATTTGTCTGGGGTGGAAGGTTTAAAGAATGACTGGAGGTATGATGGAGCTCTTCTATTCGCTGGCCTGTGGGCCAGTACCACGACTTAGGTATTAGCTGTCACAGGCAGCCAATGGACTGAGAGGTGTGAGGGCAGCAAGTAGCCTATTCGTTAAGGTGCATGGCTGGGACACGGAAGGTTGGTGGTTCAAGCCCCATTGTAGCCAGGATCAGACCCATGCACCTCTTGGGCCCTTGAGCAAGGTGCTTAACCTGGACATGCTGCACGGAAGAGTTGTCCCCTGCTTAGTAAACTCTACTGAGAGTTGCTTTGGATAAAAGTGTCAGCTAAATAATTGTAATGTGCTGGCTGGGAATGGAAGATTCAGGATGGGGCAGACTCTACTGATTGGACAGAGTGGCACATATTTTTCTTGACCGAGAGAAAGACTGAAAAATTCTACTAGATCTAGATCACAAATATACTCACCGAGCACTTTATTAGAAACAATAATAAAAAAATGTAAAAAATGTATGGTAATTGTCATAAAAACGTAACTTTAATACACCTACATATTCCTGGGATTATCTAATCAGCCAATTGTGTGGGAGCAGTGCAATGCATACAATCATGTAGTTTACCATCAGAATGGGGAAAACATTTAATCTCGATGACATGGACCGTGGAATGATTGTTGGTGACAGACAGGGTGGTTTGAGTATTTGAGAAACTGCTGATCTCTTGGGATTTTCACGCACATCCAAAAAATCCAGTGAGCAGCAGTTCTGCAGACAGAAATGTATTGTTAATGAGAGACATCAGAGGAGAAGGGCCAGAGTGGTAAAATCTGACAGGAAGGTGACAGAAACGCAAATAACCACACATTGCAACAGTGACATGCAGAAGGGCATCTCTGAACACACAACGCATCATAACTCTAAGTGGATAGGCTACAGCAGTATAAGTCTATAAAATAAGTCTAATAAATACCTAATAAAGTGCTCACTGAGTGTATATGTTTACAATGTCCCTGACTGAATATGCTAATGCTGATGTAACACTACTGTTGCTATACTGGTAATTAAAAGCAATTCTAAGTCTATAATACTGACTTAGAATTTTGAAATAAACAAATAAATAAATGAATAAACATTACAAAAAACCTACCCGTGACAGGGTTAAAAGCTTAAAAAGTTTAAATCCGGTGTCAATGAAGCAGTCATATGATGCCGCAAGATCAAATCAGTTAGTCTTGGCAGTGAACAGGGGGAAAATGGATATAACACAATATGACAATATTCTTTTGAGCCCCGGCAGAAAAGCATATTTTATATTTTTTGACATAGTAAGTGTTCTGGATGACATGCTGCAGTGAAAATGTATTTCCAAAACATGACTTTATTTTCATCGAATGCCCCTTTCAGTGTCAGTTTTGGCGTAGGAGAATAAACGGTTCTTGAACTTGATTGTTTGTGGCTGAGCCAAGTGCTGCAGCACAAACAAACAAATCCACATACATTTGGAAGGTTTCCTATCACACTGATGCTAAAATAGAGAGCAGAAGAGGGTGAGGAGAAAAAGAGAGAGAGAAGTAAATATCAGGACAAATAGGAAATAGGAAAAGATAGGGTAACTCTTTACAATAAGTTTACCATAAGGCTAACTAACTACTACTGAGAAGTTCCTATGTACAGCTCTGTTAAGGTCTTTGTACATCATTAATTCATCATTAACTACATTAGTTAATGCCAATTCAAATTGGAATGAAGAAGTCAGTTAATGTATTTGTTCATGGTTAACTAATTATAAGTTCATCCGGTGGTTTGCTAATGTATAAATATTCACATGGCACATATGAATATTTTTTAGTTGTTAACAAATGCAGTAACTATTTCAAAGTCAATGGAATGCTTAATCATTGATTCATGTTAACAACTACATTAGTTAATGCCAATCCGTGAGCCGTATTGTAAAGTGTGACCAAAAACGGAGAACAGAATACGCACACACACACACACACACACACACACAGACACACACACACACACACACACTGCTACTGTTGCACTCTATTCATGTTGAGGGAAAGATCTCCAACAGGTACGTTAGCCAACCGCTGTCTAGGCAGCATCCATTTGGCCCACTGCCTGGCTTCCACTGCCGGCCCACATCTGCTTTCTCCCTCTGATAAGAGGTCAGCTTTTAACACACCCCAATAAATCTGCCAGAGCACTGCACGGTTTAACTAACAGGCCATTCGCAAATGAAATATATAAATATATAGTGTTTTTTTCCTCCCCTGGCCTCTCTGTTTCCGTTTTTACGATACTTTTCCATTTTTGTAGAAAAAAAAAAAGAAGGAAAATCTCGCCAGCTGTGGCGGAAAATATAAATTTTCAAGTATTTTAACTGATTTATATATTTATTTTTTGAACTTGAAAGGATCACAGTCTCTAACGACACATCTGGTGGGAGCAATTACTGTCCATCACGCCGGTGAAAGAGGCCAGGCTGGTGAATTTCCCAGAGAAAAATCTCTCCTGGAGGGAAATTGCATTTGTTAAGCCAGTGTGTTATAATATTTTTATAACCATTTAAGTATTTATATAATATTTGTTCTCCTCTGACTATTTAAAGAATGTGACCATTTTTATTATATCACCCTCCACCCACCCCCATTTCTTTGAACAATTATTGTCAAACTGTTGTTGTCATTGAAAAACTCTTAGCAATTATATCAGTGATCAATTTGACTTTTTCACGAGGGCCTTTCAGGCATGTTGAGATTCAAAGCTTGCTGTCTTAGTTGAAAGACAGGACGTTCCGAAAGAATTAGATATTTTATTTCTGCTTTAACCCTTGTGTTGTCTTAAGGGTCAAAAATGACCCGCCACTATGTTTAACAGCAGAGAAAACCCCAGAAATTAATTTTTTTCAACTTGAAATTAGATGCCAAAGTTTGTGATGAGTGACAGGTTGTTTCTTTATGCAAAATAGATTTTAAAAATTGAAATTGATCATTTTTGATCCCTAGGACAAGGGGAGTATACAGACTGTTAAGACGACACAAGGGTTAAAATATTATGCATATTTTACTTATGCACATTATTTTGCAATACTATTTGCGGAAATATATGCATTTACTATGATCCAGAAACAGTCATATTTATCTTTGTAATCTTACATATTTAAGACAAAATAATATTAACTCAACGTGTAAAACTTCTTTTGTCTTTTGCACAAATTCCACAGGAATTTTATCCTTCAACACCAAATCTATTGTGTGAAATGTGATCCCTGTGTATTCATTGTGTATTCACTGTGTATTCACTGTGGTCCCTGTGTATTCATTGTGTATTCACTGTGTATTCACTGTGATCCCTGTGTATTCACTCACAGTCTGTCGCTAGCCAGAAAGAAGCATATGTTCAACAAGCCTTGTAACAATCCAGGAAATGAGACATGCACAAGAACCTGGTTTTTGGACGGGGGTGGGGGTGGATTATGAGTTCAAATGCGAACATGGTTTGGCTATGTCCAAATAGCTAGAGGTAAGTTGCATAACAGAGCGTGAAATAGAGGGGGGTGGGGGGGGGACAGGGAAGTAGCTACAATATGCTGTATTTTTGACTTGCTTTGTGAACCTCACTGGTGAGTCCAGGTCTTTGCCGGGGCAAGTAAAACAGTGACATTACGGTAATAAGGACAGGATGTCCCCCGGTGGAGGAAAGAGTGCAGAACTGGGGCATACATAAAAGCATCCTGCAGTCAGGGGGCTGGGGGGGAATTTAAATTTGGACCTGAGAGTTGGGCCGTTACCAAACTGTTCTTTGTGTTCAGCTTTCGTCTTTTTCGTAAGACATGGAAGTGCCCACGCCTCGCTGTGAACAAATTACATCATAACCAAGAAATGTGAAAAGTCAGGTGACTTTATTTAAGGATGAATACTGTACGACTGTAAAATGTATTTCACTCTGGGCAGATGACTACGACTGTAAAATGTATCTCTCTGGGCAGATGACTACGACTGTAAAATGTATTTCTCTCTGGGCAGATGACTATGACTGTAAAATGTATTTCACTCTGGGCAGATGACTATGACTGTAAAATGTATTTCTCTCTGGGCAGATGACTATGACTGTAAAATGTATTTCTCTCTGGGCAGATGACTATGACTGTAAAATGTATTTCTCTCTGGGCAGATGACTATGACTGTGAAATGTATTTCTCTCTGGGCAGATGACTATGACTGTAAAATGAATTTAAATATTGGAGAATGAGTGTGACGGTAAAATATCTTTAACTCTGGGAGAACTGAATGTGACTGCAAAATGTATTTAATAGGGATAGCGAATGTAAGAGCAAAATATATGTAACTCTGGGAGGATTTATCTAACTATAAAATGTAGAGAATGGAGCGTGAAACTTCTCCTGGTTGTTTCTTTCACAGAATATGTGAGAAAGTGAGACAGGCCAGAGAGGAACATCTATGTAAAATGTCCTCACTGGGTTAGACCCAAGAGCAGCATTCAACCAACCCCACATCCAAGCCGTACAAATTCAAGACCTTCCTTTCTCTTTCTCCCTCTCTATCTCTATCTCCCCTCCCCCCGTTTCTCTCTCTCTCTCTCCATTTCTAGCTCTCCCTGTCTCTCGGCCTCTCAGCGTACGTCAGAGTGAGGTGGTTATTTCGCGGTCAGTGCCAGCAGTGATGACATGCTTTCCCAGTTGGGTAGTAGAGGCCCTGTTTAAAGCATCTTTCAGCAGCGGGAGAAGTTAGGGGCCACGAGTTGCGGTCGGTGGTCTGTCCGGGCCCTTATTCGGTTCATCTTGGCCACCATTGAACACACCGATGAGAAGCAGGCCGCTACGGAGCCCAGGAGCAGAGTCAGCGTCAGGGCCGCCATGGGTATCGGATTACGCTGCGTCGACAGCTCTCCGTCCGGGAATGCGCTGCGCTCGATAATGGGGAGAGTGGAGGAAGAGAGAGGAGAGTGCTGAGCTTCATGGCTGATATCTCACTCTGTCCGTGATGGATATCTGACTCTGTTCATAGCTGATATCTGACTCTGTCCATGATGGATATCTGACTCTGTTCATAGCTGATATCTGACTCTGTCCATGATGGATATCTGACTCTGTTCATAGCTGATATCTGACTCTGTCCATGATGGATATCTGACTCTGTTCATAGCTGATATCTCACTCTGTCCATGATGGATATCTGACTCTGTTCATAGCTGATATCTGACTCTGTCCATGATGGATATCTGACTCTGTTCATAGCTGATATCTCACTCTGTCCATGATGGATATCTAACTCTGTTCATAGCTGATATCTCACTCTGTCCATGATGGATATCTGACTCTGTTCATAGCTGATATCTCACTCTGTCCATGATGGATATCTGACTCTGTTCATAGCTGATATCTCACTCTGTCCATGATGGATATCTGACTCTGTTCATAGCTGATATCTCACTCTGTCCATGATGGATATCTGACTCTGTTCATGGCTGATATGTAACTCTGTCCACAATCATTATTGGCATTTTTGGCATTTTTTTTTTTGGGCAGACGCTCTTATCCAGAGCGACGTACAGTTGATTAGACTAAGCAGGAGACAATCCTCCCCTGGAGCAATGCAGGGTTAAGGGCCTTGCTCAAGGGCCCAACAGCTGTGCGGATCTTATTGTGGCTACACCGGGATTAGAACCACCAACCTTGCGTGTCCCAGTCATTTACCTTAACCACTACTCTACAGGCCACAATCGATATCTAACTATGTCCATGGCTGATATTGAACTCTTGTCCATGATGAATATCTGACTCCGTCCATGGCTGAAATCTGACTGTCAATGGCTGATGTGCATGGTTGTTGACTGACTCTCATGTCTGTGAGAAAGTAGTGCAACTTTACTGTCTTTATTGACTGTCTCCCTTTCGATGGGGAGTTTGAGAGCTGTTTCTTTCCGCGGTTCCTTAGCTCGTTGGTAAGTTATTCGAAAAGTTGCTATCAATTTCTTTGCTGGCGGACCCCATCTCACGGAACCGCAAGCTGTGCTGCAAGCTTTCTGGCGAGCGAAATCATTATTTTGTTTGGAAAGCGGCATCGGAATTCAGTGGACCCGGTGCCGCTTAAGAGAGAAACGGGTCTGGATAAAGACGTCCAAGTTTTTCTCAGAACGCGGAGCACCCCGGTGGAAAATCCAGCGATGCAGCCGGTGCGACCCCCCTCCATTCGCGCGTGAGAGCAAGAAACATAATCTGTCCCTGATTCGTCCCTGATATCCATTATGGACAGAGTCAGATATCAGCCAGGAATAGAGTCCGATATCCACCATGGACAGAGACCGATATCAGCCATGAACAGAGTGAGATATCCATCATGGATAGAGTGAGATATCAGCCATGAACCGAGTGAGATATCCATCATGGATAGAGTGAGATATCAGCCATGAACAGAGTGAGATATCCATCATGGACAGAGTGAGATATCAGCCATGAACAGAGTCAGATATCCATCATGGACAGAGCGAGATGCCAAATGACTAAATGTAAAATGTAAATTCGTCTAGAGACTTATTTTCTAATAACACAATGACTTAATTGGCAAGTAAAAGACACCTTTTACTCCAACAGCTGGGTCCTCACCAGGACTGAACGCCCATAATTAATTGACTAAGCTATTATCACAATCAAAAGGATATAACACTTAATTCAACAGCTATTGTTGGGCTGCAAATTAGTAGAATGTGGTGTGCCAAATTAGGGCTAAAATGAAAACCTCCAGGAACAGAGGTGGGCAGCATGGTTGTGTACCAATGAAATATGGGGAATCTAGCCTGATGATAAACAACATTGTTTATAATCATCAGTCAAAACATACAGTATGTGCATGGAATATTGTTATCAATACCTATTCTTTCTTGGACATGTTTCACAAGACCAACTGCTATACTCACTGTATCTATAATTGATCTTATTTTATATGCTGGTGTGCACTTTCAACCTCATAACAGAAGAGTACCCAAAACAGCATTTTACCATCGCAGAACCATACGACCTTGCGGGTCCCAGTCATGTCCCATATATCAAGTGTGAGGCTTCTCATTTCTTTCACAAACTGATGCAGAAAGGTTCATGCGTGGTTCACTAGTAGTAGGTTGTTCTTTTGTACTTCTCACTGGAATCCCAAAAATAAATCTTTTGAATCAATTTCTGCTGGTAGATTACTTACCATGATTAGAAAGAGAGGTGGTAAATCTCTCATCTCTGCTCTCTGAGCATTTTAAAATAGAGAATAGAGACGTTTCTTTTATTGGTTTTTACAGCACAGATGGGCTGAACACACACACACACACACACAAAGACAGAGGGTGAGATGGAGAAATAGAGAAAGGGGGGAAGAGGGGGATAGAGAGACAGAGAGAGAAATAGAGAAAGGGAGGAAGAGGGGGATGGAGAGACAGAGCAAGAGAGAGAGAGAGAGAGAGAGAGAGAGAGAGAGAATTCTAAGAAATTACTGAAATAAATGCATTATCAGTCGTACTGGGTGAGGAACCCACAACACTCCTGGCTGCACAATATGTCACAGCGTGCCATAGCCTGAGAGACGGTGAACAGGTGTCCCGTGTAAAATGCTTGTTTTTCTGTTTTTCTGTTTTTCTGTTTTTACATTACCATTAGCAACCATTGTTGCTAATTGTCACTTTATGGAAATAATTGCTTTGGCAATACTATGCTGATGTGTGGTGATGCAAATAAAGCTTATTTGAATGAACTTGTATTGATAGGCAGAACAGAACAGAGACTAAAACTCACAGAGACAGAGAGAGAGAAAGAAAGAGAGAGAGCGATATAGAGAGAGGGAGAGAACGAGAGACAGAGAGAGAATGAGCACAAAAGGAAGAGAGAAATGGAGCGAGAGAAAGGGAGAGAGAGATCTCTGTAATTCATCGAGATGTCTCAAAGCTGGTAAGGGAGCAGTATGTTGCGGTTCTAGCAGGAAGCTGTGCAGAGCGTTCTCCTTAGACTGAGGCACACAAGTCTCTAGAGCAGTGGTCTCCAACCCTGGCCCTGGAGAGCTACTGGGTCTGATGGTTTTTGTTTTCACCATAAAATCAGCACCCTATTGAGACCCAGGTAACCAAGTGAGGTGAGCTAACTGTGTAATCAGCTTCTCTAATTGATTAATTAAGTGCAGACTACCAACAAAAACCAGCAGACCCTGTAGCTCTCCATCTAATTCTGTGTTCTAGAACTTCATTTACCAGTAGGAATTGTTACATCAGCATTAGAATGTCCAGTTGAGAATGTTCTAATCACGAGTTTGCATCCTCGAGGTCAGTCTGTAGTCCAGCGACTATAGTAATTTTCACCAAAATGTCCCTAGCAAAAAGTATAAACGCACTCCAATCAGTGTATAAATTAAACGTCATCTTTGGCAGTGACCTTTACACCTTAAAGGGTTAAAAATAAGCACAGCGTTGCGGTGTTGATGGATTGAGACACGGCAGAGCTTTTTTCACCACGGCTATTAACACGTCGTCTCCTGCAGAGGAACACCGGGCGATCGGGACCCTTTACTACCGTACATCTGCAGAAAATAAATGAGCCTCCACCCGGGCGATGGGTCGATGTCAATATGTGTCGCACTGACACTCACGAAAGCTGTTCTCACGGCTGAAATTTAGGGATTTAATATCAACGATCAACTCGGGGGTGTGACTGACGCCACCGCTAACGCCTATTCTCCCTCTGGCACGGCCATGAAGAAGAATGATGACAGTTATTTATTTATTATTCATTTTTATTACCTTTCTTGGTGGATGCGCTTACCTCACAAGACTGACGGGTAGGTCGCTTTTCATTTTCGGACATAATCAATGTGCCCCCCTTTAGGTTTTTTGCCGTCTTGTCCACCCAATACTGTGTTTGTGCTTTGTTTGAGTTTCAGATTCAGTAACGTGTCAGGAACAAGGGAGGTGTATTTGTTTATCTTAGATAAAGAAAATAAAGAGTGACAGCTCTTTTTCAGGCGGCACGGATGGTGCAGTGGGTAGCACTGCCCGCTCACGGCAAGGAGGTCCTGGGTTTGAATCAGCCGGGGCCTCTCTGTGCGGAGTTTGCATGTTCTCCCCGTGTCTGCGTGGGTTTCCTCCGGGTACTCAGGTTTCCTCCCACAGACCAAAGACATGCAGGTTAGGCTGATTGGAGAGTCAAAATTGCCTGTAGGTATGAGTGTGTGAGTGTGTGAGTGTGTGAGTGAATGGTGTGTGTGCCCTGCAATGGACTGGCGACCTGTCCAGGGTGTATTCCTGCCTTTCGCCCGAATGTATGCTGGGATAGGCTCCAGCCCCCCTGCGACCCTGTTCAGGATAAGCGGGTTAGGATAATGAATGAATGAATGAATGAATGAATGAATGAATGAATGAGCTCTTTGTCATAGGAGATTCTGATGTGATTGTGTGGAGCGGCTCGGTCTTACAAAGGCCTGTTTCAGTGTCCCTGAGCAGATCATCATTGACGTGGGCAAACACGGAGAGGAACCTTGATGTACTCACACCTGTAATTATGAACCTTAACTGATGAAAAGGCTGGATGATTATTAAATAATTTTCCGTTGTGACCGCTTTCTCCTCCACTCCGATCAGAGAATGGCGTGAATGGGTCTGGGCATCGAATACTGTTTTTGTATTCTGCATAGGAGTTGTGATCATCAAGCCCTGTTTTCTTTAGCATCCCGTCCATCAACTGTCAGAATATTCAAATATTAAAAGTACTCGGCAACAAATCACGGCGGTGAATGCTGGCCCATTGCAGGTTGGCTTGGGCCAGCTTTGTTTGGCAATGGAGCACCTTCTTTCAGTCCCAAATTAAGGAAGGGAGAATGTATCCAGCTTTATACAGGGCTGTCTTTGGATAGCTATACACTTTTTGTTGTTTTGCCTCTTCACTCTAGTACGCTGAAATGAAACGATGGATTTGAGGCAGCTTTTAGCCTTTTAGGCCTAGCGGCTGAGTTGCTGGACGGGTATCCGGAAGGTTGGCACAGCCATAGCAAGATTGCGCAGCTGTGGGCCCATTGAGCGAGGCCCTTAACCCCACATTGGTCCAGGGGATTTGCAACCGCTTAGTCTAATCAACTGTAAGTCACTTTGGACAAAAGCATCGGCTAAATAGCCGTAACGTGCTGAGGCATCAGATATCGCCATTCAAGCCGAGTGTTTGCATCGATTCGCCAAAGGCGCAGTCATTTGTGGCAGTGCAGTCATTTCTCCTGCACTGTATGTTTGAGACATTCCCATTCATCATCCCCGCGTCGGACAGGGAGTCTGAGTTCGCAGGACATCAGAAGGCTTTCTGGCCCGGGAATGATTACAGGCCCACATTATGAGGCTGATACGGACGATTGGTGCCGGGCTAAATTCACTGATGTGCGCTGGTAATTACAGCATTAGCAGAAGTCCTCTGGTCATGCCAATCCATTGTGAATGGTTATTTAGAATCGTTCGGTCTATGTCAGAACGGGGAGTACGATGTCACTCTGAGGGCAGACACGGTTCTCCTACACCTCGTTATAACTTTTTAATAAAACTCAACCTCAAGCATTTTAAAGTTTAAGTAAAAAAGTTCTGGAAAAAATAAAAGTTGGTGCAGTGGGTAGCACTGCTGCCTCACAGCAAGGAGGTCCTGGGTTCAAATCCCAGTTGGTCGGGGCCTCTCTGTGTGGAGTTTGCATGTTCTCCCTGTGTCTGCGTGGGTTTCCTCCCACAGTCCAAAGACATGCAGGTTAGGCTGTTTGGAGAGTCTAAATTCCCCGTGGGTATGAGTGTGTGAGTGAATGGTGTGTGTGCTCTGTGATGGACTGGCGACCTGTCCAGGGTGTAATCCTGCCTTTCGCCCAATGTATGCTGGGATAGGCTCCAGGCCCCCTGTGACCCTGTTCAGGATAAGCGGGTTAAGATAATGGGTGTGGGGGTGTGAGGGTGTGTGGGGGGGGGAGTTGATTTCTTTGAATTTAAATGCCAGGTTCTCCTTCTACTTTTTTAATTACGTTTTTTTGTTGTGGAAAAAATAAAGAGACTCTCTGGCCTGTATGCTGGCCAGCCAGAGAGAGAGAGAGAGATGAACAAAAAGACAACGAGTCGGAGAAAGAGACCGACTGCTTCAAAATAATGGACTCCAATTGAATATGAATATTCTTGCCAATTTCAATGAAGTTTGTGTTATATGAAAAAATATTAAATATTAACTGAGAAGGAAAACTATGGACAATGGAGTTAAACTGACTGTGTTAAAGCTGTGTGTTTTGCTTTTGTCATGGTTTGCTGAAGTGAATATGGGGTCTTGAGTGAAGACAAAGTGAAAGATAAACAGGATAGCTTTTTTTGACAAGCTGACAGAATGAAAGGCCAACTGGCAGCTAGGAATGGAAAAAAACACTGAGATTTCCAACAACTCTCGCAAAAAAGGTTGAGGAAAAGTACAAAGAAATCTCAGTGCAAAATAGAAGGTGATCCAGGGCGATATCCTGTGGCCATCCAGACACCTCCACTGATGCGTGTTCCGCCTCTGGGATCGATCCCGGACACGCCCACAGGAAACGGGCTGAGCTTGTGAGGGAGCGGGTTGGAAAATCGCACACTCACAAACGCACACTCACAAACGCGCTCTCACACACGCGAGTCTTCAGAAAGAAGCGTATCAACTGTGACACAGTACAGTCACCGAGCAAATACTGTAATTCAATACTGTACTGTAATTCAATAGTGTATGTTTAGATTTATTAAAGTTTTTGGTTAATTCATTATTATCAATGTCCAGTGGCCTAAGACCCACCAGGCCCCGGCACAAAATGTACTCCGGGCCCCCTCCCCTTCAATAACATTACCCACTTGCAGCGCGTATGCGCCAGCAATTCAGAACCACAGACAGTAGACAAAGCACAGGGATAAGTGCTAGCCAGTGCTCCTAATACATAGCAGTAATGTTACTGACAGATAGGACACAACATCACAATATTACATTACTCTTTCTGACTGACAATGGCTTGACGGTAAAAAGCCAAAATGCTGCTCACTCATTTAAAAGGACATCCAGCGCGCCTTGAGGTCCACAAAATTGCCCACCCAAGCGCTACAGGTCCAAATTCCCGGCTCTGTCATTTTCAATTGAAAGTATTGATAACCCACTTAGTCTCTCTTGTCCTACTCTGCTCCTTAAACAGCTTTTGATAATGAGGAATGAGTGTTTGGCTCAGGTGAAATTGAGAATCACGGTAGTGCCTACACATCGCTGAAGGCAGGTGTACAGGTCTTTGTACAGTTGCTGTGGTTTACAGTTCCTCCATTGTACTGCACGTCACTTGTGCTCGCCAGCAATCATTTGCTGACGAAGAGTAAGGTAATCGCGACACTGATAACGTGACAGATCAAGCCTGGTTCAAAGCCCGGTTGGATCGTCAAAAAAAATTGTTTTCCACAAACCTTTTCGCGAAGCACAATTACGTTTAGGTTTGTGGGGAGGGGTAAGAGGGAGGCAGAAGCTCCTGCTTCACTTGAGTTGAGGTTTCCTGCCGTCTACCCAACACCAGAGGCCCCCAGCGCCATGGACAGCAGCCCCCCCGGCTTCAGGCCTGTGCCCCGCTGAGGATGATGGGTAATCGGCCTCAGCTGTGGTCCGTCGCCTTCGGCAGGGAAGGGAAGTCTGTCCCGTTTCTGCATTCGGAGTAATATTTCTGTTCATTTCTGCACTCCACGTGAATTGGAGGGGCAGCGTGGTATAATTTGCTATGTTGCTTTGCTGTCTAAGATGCCCAAAATCCCGCTTAGGTTTTCAGCTGGATTTCGCAGGAGTACAAAAGAGGCCCTTCTTCCAAACGGACTTCCAAACTGCAAGTGACCTGCTGTACCATTTTATGTAATTCCATTTCCTGTTATCTTATTCAATATATTTCATTGCTCCCATAGCGTTCATATTTTGCTGCTATGTTTCACAGTCGACGCTTTTATTTAATCTACTTCGTAAGTTGATTTTAGCACAATGCAGGAAAGCGTGTGGCAGAAATAAATAAATAAATAAATATTTATTTTGTGTTTTCATTTTATTTTCCTCTTTTATTTTCTCTCCCTCGCTCACGTCCCCCCAAGGGAGGCCGCAACAAGGCTTCCCAGCAGCCTCTCTGCCAAGAGCGGTGACCTCTGCCCCCTCCCTGCCGTGAGCAGAGGGTGCAGTTCGGCGGCAGATGGCAGCCGTGCGTCTTGTCACAGCGCGACGGCCCCCACACGCGCGTGAGAACCCACGGGCTCCAGGGGTTTCGGGGGGGGGGGGTGGTCTGCCCCTTTCCGTTCGCAACCCTCAGCGGAATCCCCACAGCAGGGGGTCCCCCAAAAGAGCAGAGGGGGGGAAGTCCCAGGGTCAGAAAAGTCAACGTTCTGACGTGTGTTTCTTCCACCCGTCAGCCCCATCAAAGCTTGCGGATGTCACTGATTAGTTCTACCTGCTGGCTTAATGACTGCACTAATTAGCAATTAGAATACAATACCGCGGGGAGGACGTTTACTTTCTGAACCTATATTTCCCACCTCTGACAAAGACAAATAAGAACCCGCATTTCTCCTGAAACTATTGGAGGGTGGACTTAAAACCGAAAATCCCTGTATGGCGCGGAGTGGGCGTCCCCCCTACCGCAAGTGCCTCTTGTATTCCATCAGGTCTTTCATTCGACACACGTTCCTTCAATCTGACAGGCATTCATCCGTCCAGCCCTGTGGAGACAATCGTAGAATAGCTTCTATAGCTTTAATGCATGTCCGCGCATGGGGCCGGTGTTGTTCACTTATATACCGCTTTTAGCCAAAGCACTTTACAATCGATGCCTCTCTTTCTGCCATTCACTCACACACTCACACACCAATGGCGACTGGCACCAACCAACTCATCGGGGTGGCAATTGGGGGTTAGTTGTCTTGCTTGTTTTAGTTTATACAATGTGTGTGTGGGGGGGGGGGGGGATAATTCAAAACGTTATTTCACATTAATAGTATACTTCCTCTCACATTCTTCTCCTCTCTACTGCAGTAGGAGTTGGGGTATAGGGTCCCCAAAACCCAATATAGGGCAGGTGAAAGATTTAGTTTGATCTCTGGTCGGTGGGTTGCTTTAAGCCCAATGGAGGCTAGTGGTCGACTCATTCTGCCGTAGCTTACTGAAGAGCATTATCATTTATCATCTCATGTACGTTCCACTCCAGATCCAAGGGCGGGGGTGGAGAGCAGAGGAGAGAGGGTTTGAAGTTGGAGTTGAAAGTACCTTTTAAGCGGGCCCTTTTGGCAGGAACCATGAATAATGCGGCGTGAGGTGGAGAGCTTGCCGAATCCTCTTCAGAAGCACAGGTTCCCATTGAGCCCTGCGATTTCCGCGGTCCAGTGATTTCTGCGCTCAAACAAACGCGCACCCCGTCGCGGAGGTGGAGGTGGAGGATTCATTGAAGATGTTTTACTCTGAAATCAGCTGTTTTAACAGATCAATACCCCTGTGTAATGCTCCGCACTCAGAATACTGGACACAATGGTTATTGAGTATTGAAGTCTGAGTTTCAATAATTACAGTCGTCCATACGGGCGTTAACACAATAATCCCGGTGTAGCCACAATAAGATCCGCACAGCTGTTGGGCCCTTGAGCAAGGCCCTTAACCCTGCATATATCTTTGTTGTTTCTCTTTACCCCTCGTTGTCATGTTCTTTTTTTTGTTCTTTTGGAGGTTTTTCAGTTCATCTCCCAGGAAGTCATTCCTAGCCGTATTCAAAAGTTTTCAGCCCATCATTACATTACATTATTGGCATTTGGCAGACGCTCTTATCCAGAGCGACGTCCAGTTGATTAGACTAAGCAGGAGACAATCCTGCCCTGGAGCAATGCAGGGTTAAGGGCCTTGCTCAGGGGCCCAATGGCTGTGCGGATCCTATTGTGGCTACACTGGGATTAGAACCACCGACCTTGCGGGTCCCAGTCATTTACCTTAACCACTACACTACAGGCCACCCTGTTACAGGTGTGGGGTTTCCAACATTGGCACGTTCACAGAGAAGGGGGTGGGGTAACTTAGACTGTAATGGCACTTCTGTATAGATTGTATAGATATTGTTACTTGTATGTATTGTTATTTTTTGTATTCTAGCTGCAATTGTGGTATGCTAGTTTGAAAGTTGATTGTACTCTTAAAGGGTTCTGATTTTCTGCATGTTTACACTTGGACTCAGAACTATACTGTCCTCTCAGGTCCTCTTTGCACTTGTTCTTGTGTTTAAATTGCACTTTATTGTACGTCGCTCTGGATAAGAGCGTCTGCTAAATGCCATGTAATGTAATGTAATGTAATGTAATAACCAGTGTTTAGGGTGTTTGTTTCAGGAGTTCCTCTCTTGACCACTAGAAGTCCGATTGTGCCTTTAAATAGACTGTCCTTATTGCCAACGCTCCTGCTGTAATGAATGGCGGCTCGCAGGGCTGGGAGAGAATAAAGGAAGATCAGGGTGTAATTATCTGTTGTTGAGCAGTGGCTGCTATGGTTGATAAGCTAGGTTCAAAAAACCTAAAGAAGAAAAAGAAGAAATAAAAGAATAATTCAACAAGGGATCGGTTTGAACACCCAGCTTTGGGTTTTCATCATCAAATGGTAGAAAAACAAGGAAAATGTTTGGTTGGCAAAAACGAAATATTTATGAGGCAGTTTGAAGCTTCTGGAAAGCTGTAGGATGTTGTCATGGACACATCCAAGCAGAGACTTGTTTTTGGTTCAATACTGATGAATTATGCATTCGTCGGAAGGAACTACATACCTTGTATACCAATGTATTTACTTCCGTTAGAAGTAGAGCATACAAACTACAGCAATACACTGAACAAAAAGAAAGTTTATACCAGGGTATCTCCAAAAGAAGGACTAGCACAGGCAATTAGGCAAGCTGAACTCAATCTTGTATTCTTTGTTGTCTCTTGTCCAGAGACTCTTGCAAACAAGATTTATCTGACAACTTAAAGTAGGTTAGATGAAGTAGGGGACAATTCCCCCTGGAACAATGCAGGCTTAAGGGCCTTGCTCAAGGGCCCAACAGTTATGTGAATTCTATTGTGGCTACAGTGGGATATATGATATAATATTAATAAATACACTAAAACATGGTCTTCTCATTCATCAGGCTTGGTTAATATAGAAATTCCTAAAGACAATTTTGTATGCGGGGTGATATCGTGGCGCAGTTGTTAGCACTGTTGCCTCGCAAGAAAGAGGTTCACGGTTGAAATTCACATCTTCTCACGACCGTGTTCACCTTTGTTTTCTCTGGCCACTCTGGTTGTTTTCCACCCACGGTCCAAAGGCATACATGTCAGGTGAACCGGAGACCCGGAGTTCACGCATTTCTTCAGCAAGAACACTCTGTGTCGGCCATTTATGGGTTTCTACTTTCAGATGAAACGCAAAGGTCAGACGCTCAGATGGCATGGATGATGAAACTGAGTGTGTGTGTGTGTGTGTGATCATGTGTGTGTGTGTGTGCGTGTGTGAGCATGAGTGTGTGTGAGTGTGTGTGTGAGTGTGTGAGTGTGTGAGTGTGTGATCGTGTGTGTGTGTTTGTGAGTGTGTGATTGTGTGTGTGTGTGTGAGCATGTGTGTGTGATTGTGTGTGTGTGTGTGTGAGTGTGTGATTGTGTGTGTGTGTGTGAGCATGAGTGTGTTAGTGTGTGATCGTGTGTGTGTGTGTGTGTGTGCGCATGAGTGTGTGATCGTGTGTGTGTGTGGGAGCATGAGTGTGTTAGTGTGTGATCGTGTGTGTGTGTGTGTGTGTGCGCATGAGTGTGTGATCGTGTGTGTGTGTGGGAGCATGAGTGTGATCGTGTGTGATCATGTGTGTGTGTGTGTGATCGTGTGTGTGTGTGTAAGCATGAGCGTGTGATCGTGTGATCGTGTGTGTGTGTGTGTGAGCATGAGTGTGTTAGTGTGTGATCGTGTGTGTGTGTGTGTGTGTGTGTGTGCGCATGAGTGTGTGATCGTGTGTGTGTGTGGGAGCATGAGTGTGTTAGTGTGTGATCGTGTGTGTGTGTGTGTGTGTGCGCATGAGTGTGTGATCGTGTGTGTGTGTGGGAGCATGAGTGTGATCGTGTGTGATCGTGTGTGTGTGTGATCGTGTGTGTGTGTGTAAGCATGAGCGTGTGATCGTGTGATCGTGTGTGTGTGTGTGTGAGCATGAGTGTGTTAGTGTGTGATCGTGTGTGTGTGTGTGTGTGTGTGAGCATGAGTGTGTGAGTGTGTGATCGTGTGTGTGTGTGCGCATGAGTGTGTGAGTGTGTGAGTGTGTGTGTGTGTGTGTGTGTGTGTGTGGGAGCATGAGTGTGTGAGTGTGTGTGTGTGAGTGTGTGATTGTGTGTGTGTGTGATCGTGTGTGATCGTGTGAGTGTGTGTGTGTGTGTGAGCATGTGTGTGTGAGTGTGTGTGATCGTGTGTGTGTGATCGTGTGTGTGTGTGTGTGTGTGTGTGTGTGTGAGTGTGTGATCGTGTGTGTGTGGGAGAGGAGAGGGAACATTTTGCCAAGAATAATGTCAGCAGAGGGAGCGGCACGCTTGGCACCGCAGACCGGTTTACTCACGGCTCATTTGTTTAAATTTAAGGAGAGATTAGACGAGTGCATCCTGGATTGTGGGAGCCGGGGAAGGCCACGTCAGCACACGCGGTTCAGGCCGATTCGGGGGAAGGGTCTGGAGTTTACTCAGACCTCGGTGTCCCCTGAACCAAGCTGCTCAGGGCTCCAGGAGCGGAGGAGAAGCAGAATCACGGCAGGATCATCTCTCCTTCTTTCCCGCTTTCTGTCTCTGTCTGTCTTTCCCTCTTTCATCGCCTCTCTCCCCCTCTATCTATCTCCCTCTCCCTCTCTTTGCCTCTCTCCCCCTCTCTCTCCCTCTCTACCTCTCTCCCTTTCTCATGCACACTCAGATGCTTTTGCAAAGTCAGTCTTCTTCTGCTTCCTTTACAGGTTTCTGATAGTCAAAGTATAATTGTGAAGTAAAAGGAGACACTCTCTCTCTCTCTCTCTCTCTCTCTCTCTCTCTCTCTCACAGAAACACCTGTCCTGCACACACACACACACACACACAAACTCTCTCTGTCTCTCACTCCCTCTACCTCTCTCACTTGCCCCTTCTCACACACGCACACACACACACACCAGTTGATTCATTTGTGCTGTATCTCTACAATATGAGTATAGTACTGGTAAATGGTTGGCATTTATATAGCGCCTTTATCCAAAGCGCTGTACAATTGATGCTTCTCATTCACCCATTCATACACGCACTCACACACCGACGGCGATTGGCTGCCACGCAAGGCAGCAATCAGCTCGCAGGAGCATTTGGGGGGTTAGGTGTCTTGCTCAGGGACACTTCGACACAGCCTGGGCGGGGGATCAAACCGGCAACCCTCCTGACTGCCAGATGACTGCTCTTACTGCCTGAGCCATATCGCCCATAGTACTGTATGAAAATTAATGACTTGTTATTTCATTGTCTCCTGTCCTTGAGTCTGCTGTTGTATGACCGCAGTGGGACAGTCATACTGCTCATGGGAAATTAACTTACCGTATATATTCATATGATTACACAAAGCATTTCATTTCAATAGCTGATTTCCTCTGCCATTGAAATGGAGAATGTGACCTCATTCCCGAGAGACGGAAAAGGTACACTGAAAACGGCCTTTTCAAGCTACGACTCAACGTCTTCTTTTATTTTTAACCCGTTGAAGAGTAGGCTCTTTGATGTTTTCCCAAATTCAGTCAGTGTTCTCAAACTCCATTGCTTTCAATTACCATTACTCATTACAATGGCTGCTATATAAACATCAGAATGTTAATTTAGGATATTCTAATATACTGTGTTTGTGATTACATACAAACAAAAGGGTTTAAAAAGGCTCGCCCCTGGATTTGCAGGTCTTTTGGCCCACGTCTCTACGATGGTATGCATTTGTTTGTAGCTTGGCTCTAGCCTTAGCTTTCCTGGTGTGTTGATTGCACGTTCTCATTCACTCTGGCTATAGCATCTGCTAAACGTGTGGTGAAAATGATTTCCCTCAGTTGTAGTTCTTAGTCCTTGGCAGATGAATCACTGCCTTCAGCGACACAGCTGGGAGGTCATTTCATTTCAAATCCAGAAATGACCAGCTTTAAATACCAGCGACCAGTTGTTTCAAAAACATAGCGTGAGCCGATCAAACCAGGTTGGGTATGGACACACACCATTCACTCACACACTCATACCCACGGGCAATTTAGACTCTCCAATCCGCCTAACCTGCATGTCTTTGGACTGTGGGAGGAAATCCACGCGAACACGGGGAGAACATGCAAACAGCTGTTTCAAAACCTAGCTTAATCTGTTATTTTAAGCAGGGCATGCAGGCCTTATTACAACCATCGCTTTGTTTCAGAAAGGTCCCACTATCAGAGCGTTAGAGTTTCAGAAAGGTCCCGGGATCAGAGCGTTAGAGTTTCAGAAAGGTCCCGGGATCAGAGCGTTAGAGTTTCAGAAAGGTCCCACAATCAGTGCGTTAGAGTTTCAGAAAGGTCCCACAATCAGAGTGTTAGGGTTTAAGAAAGGTCCCGCTATCAGAGTGTTAGAGTTTCAGAAAGGTCCCACAATCAGTGTTAGAGTTTCAGAAAGGTCCCGGGATCAGAGCGT
Organism: Conger conger; assembly: GCF_963514075.1. Classification (NCBI taxonomy): domain Eukaryota; kingdom Metazoa; phylum Chordata; class Actinopteri; order Anguilliformes; family Congridae; genus Conger; species Conger conger. The sequence continues at coordinate 79,729,256 of NC_083761.1, forward strand.
TAGAGTTTCAGAAAGGTCCCGGGATCAGAGCGTTAGGGTTTCAGAAAGGTCCCGGGATCAGAGCGTTAGGGTTTCAGAAAGGTCCCGGGATCAGAGCGTTAGGGTTTAAGAAAGGTCCCGGTCAGACCCAGCCTTTGCTGTGGCTGGGACCCTGCCTTTGGCACATCGACGGCAGGCCAGCAGCTAACAGCGGCAGGGAGTATACAGTCACCCCTGGGCCGCCATTTTATCCCCTGGGCCATTAACATGAGCCACGGCCAATCACAGAAAAAAGCGTGAAATGGCAAACGGTAAATGGACGGCATTTATGTCGGGATTATAGCCAATTCACGGCTCTCAGTAGCCCGTTCACACGCACTCCCTCACACAACAACGGCGATCGGCTGCCACGCAAGGCACCAACCAGCACGATGGGAGCAGTTGGAGGTTAGGTGTCTTGCTCAGGGACACTTTGACGCTCCAAGGGGGATCAAACTGGGGAGTTTGACGACCACTCGTACGTCCTGAGCTAATGTAAAAAGACGCCCCCCTGAAGCCAGCGTTGAAGAAAATACCACTCAATCAGAGATGGGAGTGGCAGAAACAGGGCAGGAGATAGCCGTGTCTTCATCTGTTCTTTTACCCAGGGCTCTCCATCTGTAATTACATCTGCTCTTTCTGTGCCTGATGGAAAGGGCAACAACAACACACGACAAATAAAGCCTCCTCCTGTTCAGAAGATACAGTAGTGTATTGCTTTTAAAAAACATTCGGTTCGACTTCAGTTTGGCAATACCTCTTTCGTCTTGTTTCTATCCCTGTCATTGCTCAAACCAGATCGCTATTACATACAATACATACTGTACTGTCATCGATTGGTTTATCTTGAAAATGTCACTAAGGCACTTATCTTGTCAATATTTCTCATCTATTTTTCTTAAGATAGATATATATATAACAAAGCGTTATATTTTTTTTATTCCAAGTCAGTGTTCTCGAACTCGATGGCTGGCCTTCAATTACCAGCAATGATTGTTGCATCAGTGTTTAATCAGCTAAGGGCATTCTAATCACGTATTTGTGACCTCACACCTTAAAAAGGTTAATATGTCCAATGATTAAATCTTTAAAGGCATGTTGCATCGACGTGTTTTGCTTCGCTGTCCCCCGTCTCGCTAGTGTATTCTATTAGCCCAGGGGATACGCTAGCTCCCCCAGCCCTAATTAGAGGCAATTAGCCGGTGCACATCGACCAGGGCACGCCGGAGAAAAGCCCCGGTTCTTCAGCGTACCGTGACTCACCTCGTGTAGGATCAGTGAAGGTTAGAAACGTTAAACACAAAGAGAGGCGCACACCCTTCCCGCGTGTCCCGTAGCCTCGTGAACAGACGAAGAGGGCCCTGCCTCTTTTGCATTACAAAGGGGGGCGGCGCTTTGCAGTCGAGCCAGCCGAAGCTACGTAGACCTCGCGGCACTGTCACAGTCACGGTTATAGACTAACCAGATGGCCCGCTTGTACATTCTTTCCATCCTCCTTTTTTTTCTTCGCTACGGAAGGCCGTGGTTAAAAACAGAAGTTTTCCAGTCACCCGGAACGTCCACTGAGACCGCGTCGCGCTTGGTCAAACACTTTCAAAAGATGCAGCAAATCGGCCTGTTTCAGTGGTGGGTTGTTTCGATAGAGACTGATCTCTCAATTTGAAGGATTTTTGGGAGTTCTCCGTTTTGCTAAGCCTATTGTGACATAGGTGGCACTGTCACCGAGGGCCTGGTCATTTATTAATTTCCTTACTCAGCACATACCAGGAATGCGCTTTTTCCACTACCTTAATGTAGTGTAGGACCATTCGTGTTGGTGACTGTGTTTCTGATGTTCAGGCAGCAGGCTTACTCTGACCAGCTCGTTTTTTTGGAAGCCAGTGGCTGTAACAGGAGCCTGCAAAGCAGATGTGAGGTGTGGGATACGTAGGGTTAAATTCAACGCAGAAATGTGTTCCACGTTTCGGGAATAACGTGTTCCTCCCGTCTGCCTCGACGCTGACGTAACATATCGAGCAGCCTTTTCGATTTTATCCACGTGAATTTGAATTCTCTCTGGAAAACATTGAGCTGTTGATAGCTGATTACTGCAACGGGGGCTATGTCGACCGTGTATTTTTCTATTCCTAAAGCACTATTTTACTCCTCGTATGCAGAGTAGTGTGTGTGTGTGTTTGTACTTTTCTGTGTTTGTTTATTCTTTCATATTCTTTCAAGTACACATGCTACATAAACGATTCTGTTTCATCAAAGGAAAAGTCATTGTCGCAAATAGAAGACGATGGGTATCTTTAAAGGCAGGTGTAATTCAATGAGGAGTACACACGCTGCGAAGCCAAACAGAGTCTGGCAGGGAAAAACAAACAAACAAACAAACAAACATCAAAAAATAGTTCAGGATTGCTGAGACTGGTAGGGTAAAAACAAACAAACAAACAGCAAAGCACTTTTGATCCGGCGAGGAAATCGGGAGTTTAATTTTCTCCGCAGTCGTTTCGCTCGGTCTTATCGTTCGCTCCTGTCTCCGGAAGTTTCCGGTAAGACTTCTGAGGGAAAGCTTTCCCATGAGCAAACATTAAGGCCACCAGGCCCTCTCCCCCCCTCCCCTACCCCCCTCCACACACTACGTGTAATGCGTCACAGCCTCCACCAGGTCTGGGTTAGGCAGAGACGCCCGCCATTAGTGCTGATGAGATGATTGTCGTGTCGGGGTCTGGAAGCACACAGCTAGCTTGTTTTTTTTTTTTGGGGGGGGGGGGGGGGTGGTTAAGTGAATGGGCAAGGGGGGGCGGGGGGGGGGGCGTAATTAATGTCGTGCCTGCCGGGGGTGCAGCTCCACAACGCCGGCTCACCCGCTGGTTTTAAATAATAACTGCCACTCCGGTAACGAAGGCAACGCTGACACGAATGAGGAACGGCAAGCGCCACGTTTTCCTCTCAGCTATCCTTCTTCTCATCCCTTCTTTCCCCTCCCTCCTCCTCTCCCTTTTCTACTAGCCATGCCCCTATCCTTCATCTGCCCTCTTTTTTCATCCTTTCATTACCTCACTTTCTCCCTTTCCTCCTTTTTTTATCCTCCTGTCTTCATTTTCACTCCTTTTCTTTTCCTACCCTATCATTCCCATGACCCCGCTCAATTCAGACCTGGTGTTTGTGTGTCCATTGACGATCTGCATTTTTAACAAGCCCTCCCTCACGTTCACCATTACAGCGAGTTCAGACCCACCTTCAGTCCCACCTCGCAGTGGGAAAGACTGGACCGGCGAGGCCAAAGCCTGCGGCCGCTCCATCTCCTCCCTGTCAGTTAGTGCATTGTGTGGAGGTCAGTTAGTGCATTGTGTGGAGGTCAGTTATTGCATTGTGTGGAGGTCAGTTAGTGCATCTCGTGGAGGTCAGTTAGCGCATTGTGTGGAGGTCAGTTAGTGCATCTCGTGGAGGTCAGTTAGCGCATTGTGTGGAGGTCAGTTAGTGCATTGTGTGGAGGTCAGTTAGTGCATTGTGTGGAGGTCAGTTAGGGCATCTCGTGGAGGTCAGTTAGCGCATTGTGTGGAGGTCAGTTAGTGCATTGTGTGGAGGTCAGTGAGAGAATCTCATAGAGGTCAGTTAGTGCATTGTGTGGAGGTCAGTTAGTGCATTGTGTGGAGGTCAGTTATTGCATTGTGTGGAGGTCAGTTAGTGCATCTCGTGGAGGTCAGTTATTGCATTGTGTAGAGGTCAGTTAGTGCATTGTGTGGAGGTCAGTTATTGCATTGTGTGGAGGTCAGTTAGGGCATCTCGTGGAGGTCAGTTAGGGCATTGTGTGGAGGTCAGTTAGTGCATATTGTGGAGGTCAGTTAGTGCATTGTGTGGAGGTCAGTTAGTGCATTGTGTGGAGGTCAGTTAGTGCATTGTGTGGAGGTCAGTTAGTGCATATTGTGGAGGTCAGTTAGTGCATATTGTGGAGGTCAGTTAGTGCATTGTGTGGAGGTCAGTTAGTGCATTGTGTGGAGGCCAGTTAGTGCATTGTGTGGAGGTCAGTGAGAGAATCTCATAGAGGTCAGTTAGTGCATTGTGTGGAGGTCAGTTAGTGCATTGTGTGGAGGTCAGTTAGTGCATTGTGTGGAGGTCAGTTAGTGCATATTGTGGAGGTCAGTTAGTGCATTGTGTGGAGGTCAGTTAGTGCATTGTGTGGAGGTCAGTTAGAGAATCTAATGGAGGCCAGTTAGTGCACCACACGGAGGTCAGTTATTGCATTGTGTGGAGGTCAGTTAGTGCATTGTGTGGAGGTCAGTTAGTGCATCTCGTGGAGGTCAGTTAGTGCATTGTGTGGAGGTCAGTTAGTGCATCTCGTGGAGGTCAGTTAGCGCATTGTGTGGAGGTCAGTTAGAGACTCTCGTGGAGGTCAGTTAGTGCATTGTGTGGAGGTCAGTTAGAGAATCTTGTGGAGGTCAGTTCAGGGTAAAAAATGAGAGCACAGGAATGTACAGGCAGTGTGCGATTAGCAACTCTCATCCCTACTGGAGGTCAGATGGAGGGCCCTGTCACAGAGTTAGCAGTTGATTACTCAATTACTCAGATAAATCTGAGGAGGGGAAGAGAGATAGAGAGAGTTTTCAGAGAATCTGGCAGAGCTGGTTCATAAATGCATATTCAGGGACTTCAAAGTTTCCAAAGCTTGCCTTGCCTGTGAGCAAACACAGAAACACACACACACACACACACACACACAGATACACACATGCACACACATACCCGCACACACGTTTAATATGGATGTAAGCATTTTTGTTCTTCTTTGTTTTAGTTTTGTTTGAATCAAAGAAAGGCAGACTTATTTTTAATGCCATTAAAGCCAGCCTGTTAAAATTAGAAAATATTCACTAATTAATTGCTAAGAATTGAGTATACACGAGTCCCAGACAAATCAAAGCTTATGGAGTCAGTTACCTGAAAATGAAGATGAGAATTTGTAATATTTAACACAATCACTTATTTTTTATTTTCTGTTTGCTGTTTGCTCGCACTGTTTGACGAGTTCAGCAAAAACTGAGAAGAGAAATTAATTGAACCTGTATTTGTCAGAAACAGTACACATGTTCACAAACACACAATCATACGAACGTCCTCCTACCATAGGTATTACCAGGTATTCAATAGGTAAGGCAAAGAAGACAAAATCCATCCAGCATTTATTATTATTACTATTATTATTTTACAGCTGCTTGTAAACTGCCGGCAGTACAGTTGGCTGTTTGATTGCATAGAGGGCCTCAGGCCATGCATTTACATGGAAATAACACACACCATGTTCCATGTGAAAGCCATATGGAATTACATCCATCGTAAGTGCTGAGATTGCTCCTCGGCCAGCTCATCGTTCACCGAGCGTGGAGACCGCGGAGGGGAAATGGAAACCCGGAGGTCTCTCTGGACTGAAGCCAGAGCAGGATGCCCACGGTAAACATCCACAGGAGACACGTTTGAACCCCCCCCCCCCCCCACGCCCCACCCCCCACCCCCCATTCCAGGATTTCCAGGACGTTGCTGCCTGGCTGATGCATTCTGCACCATTACTGCATCAAAAAAGATTGCTCGGTCGCAACCAAACCCGTTACCATATCTCATAATCAGCCCTGCTCTCAGGCCCAGAAAGGACTGGCCTCACTCTCATTTCTTTGGCTTTTACCTTCTGAACTGCTGGAATTCAATAAATAAGATGGAAACAAAGGTTTATCCAATATGAAGGGAGCTGAATGAACATATATAAATGTATGTATTTCTTTATTATATTCTGTGGATAGACAGGCTTTCAGAAAACACCCCTGGGACCTGTTCCACAAAGCAGGTTGGCCAGATAACTGCACTGAGTCAGAACCAGACACCCTGGCGTAAAATCGGCAACACAGACTGCAATAAAAAGCTGTTTGTGGTTTAACTTTTTGCAGTTATCTGGCTTAACTCAGTATTCCTGCTTTGTGGAACAAGCCCATGGACCTGAGAGCACCCCTCCTTTACCCCCTCCGGAACACATTGTGGGTCCTATTTCTGCAGTCGAGAGACAATCAAGACACAAGCACGAGCCCTAACACAAGGCACTGGTGAATTAGGGTGTGTCCAACTCAATTATCGTACCTGCGGCACAGTTGTGAAAGAGGCTGGATCGATAGGTATAAGTTAACTGCAAGTGTGGTGGGCCAATCAGATCGCCCCAATTATTTCCATCGCCAATCAGATCGTCCAATTTCTTCCCCTTTAAAAACGGCGCATTAGCATTGTCCCACATTATGAGAGTCTTGAGAGTCACTACAAACCATCACTTGTGATATCCAACGGCAAGGTAAGACTGAATAGGTTTTATTTTTAATAATTAATTTCCACTTCAAACCAAATAAATTGTCGATTTATCTGCCAGTGTTAAAGACTGTAATTAGTGGTTAATAGTGAGTATTCCCAGACTGGTCAGGAGCTGGAGGCTGCTAGCAGAGACACCAGGCTCTCATTGGGCTGCTGCAGTCATTTCAACATGCAGGCTTCTCACTAGTGGGCCAATTTTTTGTAGGCAAATCTATATTGTATTGATTTATATTGGTATTTACATGGACATGCTTTAGAAGTAGTTTTAAGTAGTTTGATTACAAAATAATACCCCCAACAATGTTATCAATATGATTGATTAACTGTACACTGAGGATGTTCAGACCTGTCAATCAAGTAATCCCATTTAGTCCTTCTGTGAAAACAAAGGCTAAACGAACACATGAATAATTACTGATCAGAAGGCCTTCAAAAGCTGAAGGAGCATTTCTGGAAAATTCCCGTGCAAGTTGAGCCACCTGGATACCGTTTCACGAAGCAGGAATACTGAGTCAGCTGGATAACTGTGCCACGTAAAACTCCAAACAGTGCTTTTTACTTCAGTCTATGTTCCAGATTTGGGAGGGTCCCAGGTTTTGCTTAATGCAGTAACACTGCCAATGGGCGGCACGGTGGTGCAGTGGATAGCACTGTCGCCTCACAGCAAGACGGTCCTGGGTTAAAATCCCGTCTCCCTGCGCATTTTCTCCCTTTGTCTGTGTGGGTTTCCTCCCGGTACACCAGTTTCCTCCTGCATATTAGGTTACTTGGGGGGGCATTAACTGGGCGTTGCTGCATAAGAGCACAGGTGCTCAGTCACCATACCCTGTACAGTCCCGGCCAAAAGATTTGTCGCATCGCGGCCAATTGCTAATTACCCAACTCTTAATTAGCTAATAAAGTTAGGAAACAACACAAATTAATCATAAGTGTCTAAAGTTTATTAGAAGCTAGCAAAATGACATTTCAAAATTGTTACTAAATGTTACAGCTTGATAATGATCAACAGGCCAGTTTTGGCTGGACAAAAGTCTTGTCTCCAATTTCTAGGCCACAGTGAATGAGGAAGAAACAAACAAGGGGCTTGATTAGTCAGCTGTAGGTAACTTTGTGCTATAAAAGCAGAAATTTGACACTTTAAGCCATCAAGTTCATGCTCAACATTGCTTCTGTCAACATGCCCAAGATAAAACCAGAAACCAAAGTGCTGATCATCAAGAATCTCAAGTCCAAGTCTCCTGTTGAAGTTGCAGACATCTTCAATGTGTCTAAACGGCAGGTGGAGAGGATTCGCAAGCGCTACCAAGAGACTGGCGACGTCCATGAAAGACCCAGGTTGGGCAGACCGCGCAAGACAACTGCTCGAGACGACAGCTTGCTGGTCCGACTGTCAAAAGCCAGCCCCATGTCAACCGCCTCACAGCTCCAGGAGGAGTGGACGCCAGCAACACCTGTTTCGTCAAGAACTGTACGTCGGATTCTTGCTCTCAATGGTCTCCACGGTTGTATTGCTGCCCAGAAACCAGCGCTAAACAAGAGACAGCTAAGAAACCATGTTGCGTACGCCAAGGCCCACAGCCTGACGGAAGGTTGGACAGCAGAAAAGTGGCAAAAAATAGATTTTTCAGATGACAAACAAGAGGGGTCAGATTTTTCAACAGGATGGAGCTCCTTGCCATACCTCAGGTTCCACTATGAAGTTCCTCAGGGGGATGAAGATCAAGGTCCTTCAGGGATGGCCAGCACACTCTCCAGATATGAATATTTTTGAGCATATCTGGGGAAGACTGAAGGAGGAGGCTTGGAGGACCAAGCCGAAGAACTTGGAGGAGCTTTGCAAGCCTGCTTTGTGAAACAGGGCCCGGTAATGAACAGCTGGCATTTTACCCAGAAAGCCCTTGTCACGAAGCAAGTCCCTGAAGCGCTGCTCCGATAGGACAGGTTGAATGATGTCATTTAGAGCGTGGGGATGACCTCATGTGGAGCAGGTGCTACGCCAGTGCGCTGGTGATACATCCTTAATTTGTTATGACGCCGATGACACATCTTGCATAAAATTGCCGCTTGTACTCTCAGAGTCTAACGTCTATGTGAAATAAGAGAAAACAAAGCTGCTTGTTTCAAGTGTGCTGTTCGTTCGAGCGCCACCGAAATTACCAGACCGGAACATTATAAAGAATCCACAACAAACACAAATGTTCTGCCCCATTTAGTGGCTTTTAAAATTATTTCATGGTAATGTCGCGATAAATCACAGAACAGGGAATGCGTGCTCTGCTATGCATCCACATCACATTATTAAATATGTTTGTTTTTATGATAAGAAGGCTATCTTTAACACGGCGTAATGGTGAAATCTGTCATACGAACGCAAAAGCAGTGAACTCAGTAATGACAAAGACAGAGTACTACTGTGGCACCCTGTAATCATTTTTCATACATTTCTGTTTAAAGCAATGCTTCTGATCTGCCCTGAGTGATGTTATGTTTTCAGGGGCTGTAGATTGATTTCATTGCATATATTCTCAGTTAATGACAAACATATAATCTGCTAGCCATCATCTCCGTGTCAGTTCTCAAGCAGAATGAGCTCCACATTCTGAAGCACCCTTGTAGCAATATCAATAGCAATTTATTTGAGTGCAGGTTGCATTGCCGTGTGAAATATTTTCAACCAAAAGAATATTAATATTGATATTGATATTATTTTTAATGCGTAATTGGTTATGAAGCAGCGCACATACGTGAAACCTCTGGAAGAATAATGTAGAAGCGTGTTAAAGTGTATTTTCCAGTGAGTTTGACCGTGATAGTGACAGTGGTGAGCAGGGGTGGACATCACCAACCCTAACCTCCATCTTGTCCATTGTTGAATACATTTGCATGAATTGAAAATGTTTTTGAGTTCAACAATTAGGCTTAAAGCACGTTTCTCTATGTTAAAGTTCCAACCTCGCAGAATGGTCTGAGAGTTTGTTTTCCCACTGTGGCTACTAGGTTATGGAATAGCCTTCCCATTGATATTAGATCTGTGAATACTGTGGAAACGCGTAAGCGTAAATTGACATGTTACAAATTGTTGGTTTTATGTTGTTGTTTCATGAGTGTGTGTATGTTGGTTGTGTATACTTATTGCTGTTCTCTTTTCTTTTTAAGTGCACTTTGTGAAGCACTTTGTGGCCCTTGTCCTTGAAAAGTGCTATATAAATAAAGTTTACAAAAGTTGACTTTTGCTGTCTGCCCACAGCACCACTGAAATAGACATTTCTGCGTGCCCATTACATTTGAAAAGGAAGCTGAACTGGAAGCCCAGTCCACTGTATCAGTGCATTCTCCAACATTATCAGTGCATTCTCCTACAGTATCAGTGCATTCTCAACAGTATCAGTGCATTCTCATCAGTATCAGTGCATTCTCAACAGTATCAGTGCATTCTCCGACAGTATCAGTGCATTCTCATCAGTATCAGTGCATTCTCAACAGTATCAGTGCATTCTCAACAGAATCAGTGCATTCCCAACAGTATCAGTGCATTCTCTACAGAATCAGTGCATTCCCAACAGTATCAGTGCATTCTCAACAGTATCAGTGCATTCTCAACTATATCAGTGCATTCTCAACAGTATCAGTGCATTCTCATCAGTATCAGTGCATTCTCAACAGAATCAGTGCATTCTCAACAGTATCAGTGCATTCTCAACAGTATCAGTGCATTCTCATCAGTATCAGTGCATTCGCAACAGTATCAGTGCATTCGCAACAGTATCAGTGCATTCTCAACAGTATCAGTGCATTCTCATCAGTATCAGTGCATTCTCAACAGTATCAGTGCATTCGCAACAGTATCAGTGCATTCCCAACAGTATCAGTGCATTCTTAACAGTATCAGTGCATTCCCAACAGTATCAGTGCATTCTCAACAGAATCAGTGCATTCCCAACAGTATCAGTGCATTCTCTACATAATCAGTGCATTCTCCTACAGTATCAGTGCATTCTCATCAGTATCAGTGCATTCTCAACAGAATCAGTGCATTCCCAACAGTATCAGTGCATTCTCAACAGTATCAGTGCATTCTCAATAGAATCAGTGCATTCTCCTGCAGTATCAGTGCATTCTCTACAGAATCAGTGCATTCTCCTGCAGTATCAGTGCATTCTCTACAGAATCAGTGCATTCTCCGAGAGTATCAGTGCATTCTCAACAGTATCAGTGCATTCCCAACAGTATCAGTGCATTCTCAACAGTATCAGTGCATTCCCAACAGTATCAGTGCATTCTCTACAGAATCAGTGCATTCTCCTACAGAATCAGTGCATTCTCCTACAGAATCAGTGCATTCTCAACAGCTCCTGCTTTTGACTGCAAACTCCTAAAAGCCTGCTGCAATCATGAAGCTGGCAGATCGGATACTTCAGTAAGCACGTGTATTTAAAACATCCTCCATCCAACGCTGACTGTCTGGGCCAACTGAAAACAGGCACTAAATTAAAAAATGATATAAAAAAAAACTCAGTTTATCTTTACTTTTAGTTTATTGAGCTATCCATTGAACTTTAAAGTTCCAACCACTTAATGAGCACGAATGGAAATTGGCAAGGGAGAAATTCTGTACAGATATTAGGAAGTATTTCTTTACACAGAGCGTGGTCACTGTGTGGAATAGCTTGCCAGTACAGGCAGAAACACTGGTGGTTTTCAACATGAGAGTTTGAGTGTTTCCTTGACTCCTGTTAACATAGCACAGCTGAATTCTGTTTAATGAGGATCCTGGAGTCATGTTATACTGGTCCAAGCATTACTGTTCTGCAGCCCATGAAACCCAAATGTTTATGAATATTGTCCCTCAGTATGAAGCAAACAGTTCCTGAATTATAATATCCCGCTTTGTACTGTGTCCGGACATTGTTTGTTTTTTTCCCATAATTATCTGCTTTTTGTCTGGTTATAGGTTAGTTTACAGGGTGGCTGGAGGACTGGGTTGTTTGTTTGCACGGCTGGCCACTTCTTGCTGAAGTGGCGTGGCTGTAATGCTTGTAATTGAGATAATGGCTCTACATTTAGCGGGGGATAATTGGTGGCCATCTGATTTTCAATGAGAAGCCTTCGACAGCTGGCCAGCGTCCTGTGACGCGCTCACGGGTCCCCGCTCTTCCGAAAAACGTGGAATGGAATCGACAGACTGACAGACGGGTGCCAGAATGTTTTAATTTCAAAGCGGACGAAAGAAGCTGTGAAAGCTTCGTCCATACTTTTGCATGCATTTCAAAACTGGGGCCAATTTCATTTCAGTTCAGGAAATGAACTGAAACGGGTGGCACCTTGCTTTCAATTACAGGCAGTGATTGTGACATCAGCATTAGAATGTTGTAGTTTTTAAAATTCTGTGGGTAGCACTGCTGCTTCACAGCAAGGATGTCCTGGGATCGAATCCCGGTCGGCCGGGGCCTCTCTGTGTGGAGTTTGCATGTTCTCCCCGTGTTCGTGTGGGTTTCCTCCCACAGTCCAAAGGCATGCAGGTTAGGCTGATTGGAGAGTCTAAATTGCCCGTGGGTATGAGTGTGTGAGTGAATGGTGTGTGTGCCCTGAGATGGACTGGTGACCTGTCCAGGGTGTATTCCTGCCTTTCGCCCAGAGTATGCTGGGATAGGCTCCAGGCCCCCTGCGACCCTGTTCAGGATAAGCGGGTTAAGATAATGGATGGATGGAAATTAACTGAAATTAAATGAACCCTTTGAAGAGGTTTATTTTTCTCTCAATTCCAAGTCAGTGTTCCACAACTTTCCTTTGCTTTCAATTACAGGCAGTGATTGTGACATCAGCATTAGAATGTTGTAGTTCTTAAAATCCTCTAAAACTAAAAACAGACAAATGTAAATTATGTAAATATCCATTATTATACTTACCTGTGGATACATACGAGATTTGTCTTTAAAAGTAGTCTTCCCCTGGTGCCCAGTCCCAACAGCACAATAGGAACTAGTTTTTAAATAGAGGAAGTAAGCCATCCCAGGAGAAAGGAATCCTGGCTAGATGGGTGAACGGTATAGTCTTTTGACCCCGAAAACACGCAAATAGAAACACAACACACGTATTGAAGAGTATATTGGAAAATTGGGTACTGGGACGTTTATTATTTTCACACAAGTTCTTGTCAGCCTATGTGATGAGAGTTGAATTAGCAATTTGCCCCCGGGACTTTGACAGTGGCTATATATATATATAGTTTTTTTAAACAAAAAAACAACCACTACACTTGGCGTCATGAGCTGTGTTTGTGTGTGTGCGGGTATGTGTGTGTGTGTGTGTGTGTGTGTTTGTGCGTGTGTGCGTGTGTGTGTGTATGTGAGAGAGAGAGCAAGAGAAAGACAGAGAAGGAATGACCTTGGTTTCCCTTTTCCCCACTGCAGGCTGACTTCCCAGCACTCTGGCCAGTTTTATGAAGGGAGAAGTGCTGTTAAATGTGCATTTATATTTTGGTGTGCGCCGGCTGTCTCTTGGACAAAAGGAGGGCAGGAAGGTGCCAAGCCATAAAAGTCGTCCCTAATGGATCATTAGTCTAACGGGATTTCCGTGTGTTCCTGCACCCGTCGGTCCCACCACACGACTGGCACACCCTAATCCCTTTACAACCGCTCCCCCCCAGGTCACCCTGTCCCACAGAAGATCAGACGGTATGAGATCTCCCAATACATTCCTCTGGGATGCATTTTGGAACAATCAAACCTTTCCCTGCCTTCCCATCTGCATGACTTATAAACACCAGCCGTGGAGAATGGAGTCAGCTGGCCTCCTTAGTGAAAGTGCTGCCATTGGCATTATAAGCCTACTTCACGGTCCACTTAACTGGGCAATTTCCCGCTCTTAAATCCCTCACAGCTCACCAGCACTTGGACTCTTTCAGGTGGTTAAAGAGAATCCAGTCTCTCCTCCTCCACCCCCTACTCCCCCCCCCCCCAGCAAAACCTTAGTCAAAACATCTCTCTCACACACACACACACACACACACACACATACACACACACAGGCACACACACACACATACACACACACATAGGCACACACACACACACACACACACATACACACACATACACACACACCCTCTCTCTCTCACACACACACAGGCACACACACACATAATCAGTCTGGGCTTAGACTTGGCCACAGTACAATTACAGCTGCAGCATTGTACTCATTATAAATTACATCTTTACTGCACTAGATACCAATTTATAGAGGGCTGCTCTTTTTGAGGATCTATTGAAGGCCTTGGCAATGTTTATCATGATGTATTATTATATGTCTCTTGCGTACTGGTGCAAACCCCTTTTTTACATTACATTACATTACATTACATTAATGGTATTTGGCAGACGCTCTTATCCAGAGCGACATACAGTTGATTAGACTAAGCAGGAGACAATCCTCCCCTGGAGCAATGCAGGGTTAAGGGCCTTGCTCTAGGGCCCAACGGCTGTGCAGATCTTATTGTGGCTACACCGGGATTAGAACCACCGTCCTTGCGGGTCCCAGTCATTTACCATAACCACTATGCTACAGGCCACCCCCTTGTGATCATATGTAGTGGCAATTATAGTGTCTGTAGACCGAAGTGAAACTGAAACTGACTTTTAAACTTATAAATGATCTGTGATTGTGCATTTTGGTTAGAAAGAAACCATTTGCTATATTGCAATGTAATCATGCTTGTCTCTCTTTAGTTTACACCCAACTAAATTAATATCCTTCTCCAGCATTCCCTTTGTCTGCTCAATAAAAGTTATTTTTGGTTGTGGAAATCATGTCTCCTGCTTCTTAGTATTCACGTACCTATGAGTGTGCCTATTTTTTTTGAGGATTACTTCCCAGGGTGGTGTAATTGGCTACTGGGGGCGACATGGCTCAGGCAGTAAGAGCAGTCGTCTGGCAGTCGGAGGGTTGCCGGTCGATCCCCTGCCCGGGCTGTGTCGAAGTGTCCCTGAGCAAGACACCTAGCTCCTGATGAGCTGGTCGGCGCCTTGCATGGCAGCCAATCGCCGTTGGTGTGTGAGTGTGTGTATGAACGGTTGAATGAGAAGCATCAATTGTACAGCGCTTTGGATAAAGGCGCTATATAAATTCCAACCATTTACCATTTACAATTTACTTATTGTTGATTAGTATTCCGTGCTTTTTTAACTTGTATACTAGTGAACCATTCATGTTTACCCTCATGCCACAAATGCCATCAGGTGATCAATCCACAACATCGGATCCAGAGATTACATGATATTACATATTTTGCACCTTCCGACTGCCTTCTAATGCACACACACTTGGAATGTCTTACGACAAAAGTCTTTTAAACTGAACGTTTTGTGATTTCATTGTGGATACCAGTAATTCTTTTTAAGGGTGCTGGGTTTTTCTTCGTTGTTATGAGGTGTTTTAATATTATTTCTTTATTTGTTTATTTATTTTGCTCATTGTTGTAATTTCTATCTATCCTTTTGTACAGGGAACACGTGAAAGAGACTTCAATCTCAAGATTGAAAAAAAAAAGGTGGGTAAATAGATAAAATAAATAATATTAGATGCGAACGATGTGTGCACTTCTGCGCAGTAGCTGAAGCCGTCGCCCTGGAGACCAGCTCTGGATGTTCTGTCTGCAGTATCTTTGTGGATAAGCCTGAAGTGTCTACCGAGGCTAAAGGGTTGGATGATGTTAAATGGAAGAAAATCTGGAGTGAAGCATATGTACTTGAGAAGGGTGCAGCCTGAGAGACTCGTTCAATATGAAGGTCGATTATATTGAGATTGTGGATCTGTTGGCACCCTCCCTCGGGCCACAGCATGGTATTTCTTCCCTGTGAAGTGCTTGTTAGTCCAATTTTCAGAGGCAGCCCTTAATTAAAAAATTAAGATAAAGAAAAAGCTGAACAGTACAAAATGTTTTATTTATTTATAATGTGATCATTATGATTTGAGAGATATTGATTTGACCTTTCATGGCCTCTACCACTGTAACAGATCATTAGTATGCATGATATACTGTTTGTTACATGTAGAGCACTGGCTCTCAAACCTGTTCCTGGAGATCTAACGTCCTGTCGGGTTTTCACTCCAACCCTAACAAAGCGCATCTCATTGAACAGCGATGGATCTCATTCAGCTGCTAATTGGTGGAATCAAGTAACACCAAATTATGGCCGAGATGAAATTCAGATTTTGCACCTATCGTCTGGTATTAAAAGTGGGACGTTGGAAAAGAATGAGGATATCACCCGGCTTAACACTTGGGATGTCGGAAATGAATATAGGCATGTAAACGCAATCACAGTTTTATTTTTATTTTTTGGCAATGTAAGGACCAGGGCAGCTTGGACAGGCGAGCGGGACCTTTCGAAAGCAAGCTATTGACAATTAAGTGTTCTCCAAAGCTGTAACTGAGTTGAATTCAATTTGGGGTAAATCATTTGTTTTGCATAGACAACAAAGGCACGATGTTCAGGATGCCTTTTTCTTCCCCCATATCTATGGACAAGCTCAGGGTATAACAGAGAGGGCATCTCCTACAAAACAAGCACTGGCTTTAAATACTGAAACAGCTAACGTCTCTTCCTGATTTACACTCAGTGAGCACTATTTTAGGTAGACATGTACACCAGCTTGTTAAATATTTAATATTTAATCCGCCAATCATGTGGCAGCAACTAAATTAATAAAACCATGCAGACATGCTCGAGAGGTTCAGCTGTTTTTCAGACCAAAAGTCAGAATTGGGAACAACTGAGACTTTGACTCAAATCACATTTGGAATGACTGTTGGTGCCAGACAGGGTGGTGTTTGAGTATCTCAGGAACTCCTGTTTTCACGTACAGTCTCTAGAGTTAGCAGAGAATGGTGCAAAAAAAAAACATCCAGTGAGCAGCAGTTCTGCAAGCAG
>NC_083761.1:79750535-79760535 GCF_963514075.1 Conger conger
TCCAAAGCCTCTTACAAGTGCATAGGTTCTTCCATAGGTTAAAATCAATCCAATCCATAACTGGTAAAAACACACATGAAGAGCTGAAACACACATGAAGAGATCACACAACCCCCCTCCTCCACCCCACCCCTTCTCGGACACTTGGTGATTGATGCATTGTTTAATTTACAGTGGCTGCTTCGAAGGCATCACACACCGAACCTGTCTCTTGGCCTAACGAGGGTGGACACTGATGTACGAGGTGTCAGCACGGCCGTGAATGGAATTACGCACGGGCTTGTTATTGATGTTTTAAAGATAATTGGCTGCATGAAACGCTGCCGCTCGAGAACCATTTACTCGATAAATAAAACTTGCGACGGTGGTGAGGTAATGAGGCTCTCGAGATAACGTCCGACTTTGACCAAGAGCGGAGAGGAGAGCGGCACTTTTTCACCGATCGCAGAGTGCCCCTATTTCAGTTTCAGTCGCGCCGTTAGCATTTAATTCTGCATCTCCTGGGTTACGGATACTCCTGATACATCTGCCTCCGTTCCCCGCTCTGCAAATAAAACCGCACGGGAAGTTCATTTTCTCCAAAGCGTCTTGATAAGGTCACAACAAACCGAGATCTCGACTTTAATTTGGAAAGCAAATATCCAGCGTCCGCCCCAGGCTCTTTCACGCGCTGGTGAGGAAGCAGGGCTCCTTCATGAAACCCAGAATTAGCGAGGATCGGAATGTGTTACCAGAGACTTGGCAATCAGTACCAGTCTTTCAGCCTCTGGTAGCATATGACAGCCTACTCACTCTCAGATTGAACTCAGTGGAGTAGCATACGATGCCCTACTCTACTCACTCTCAGATTGAACTCAGTGGAGTAGCATACGATGCCCTACTCTACTCACTCTCAGATTGAACTCAGTGGAGTAGCATACGATGGCCTACTGTACTCACTCTCAGATTGAACTCAGTGGAGTAGCATACGATGCCCTACTGTACTCACTCTCAGATTGAACTTAGTGGAGTAGCATACAATGGCCTAAAGAGCGTTGTTTTAATGACATAGTGAACTCCCCCGTTTTCCTCTTTTAATTGTCGCCTTATTTATTGTCTCTCTCTCTCTCAGTTTTCCATCCATCCATTCATTATCTTAACCCGCTTATCCTGAACAGGGTCGCAGGGGGGCTGGAGCCTATCCCAGCATACATTGGGCGAAAGGCAGGAATACACCCTGGACAGGTTGCCTGTCCATCGCCGGGCACACACACCATTCACTCACATACTCATACCTATGGGCAATTTAGACTCTCCAATCAGCCTAACCTGCATGTCTTTGGACTGTGGGAGGAAACCGGAGTACCCGGAGGAAGCCCATGTGAACACGGGGAGAACATGCAAACTCCACACAGAGAGGCCCCGGCCGACCCAGGACCCAGGACCTCCTTGCTGTGAGGCGGCAGTGCTACCCACTGCACCACCCATGCCGCCCCCAGTTTTCAGTTGAATGTTCACTTTCGTTTGAGATGAATTGTGTGTGTGGTTTTTGGGCCAGCGTCTAGACAAGTGCTAAGTCTATCTGTCCCAGTTCTGCTGACAGACACGGGCCCCACGTTTCCCTGACGCGCAGCATAATGGATCAGGCAGCACGGTCGACAGATCGGAAAAGGACTGAAATTCATACACTTCCCCCGATAGGCCACCTGAGAACGGTGGAGGGTTGCCAAAGAGCCATTTTTCTTGGACGCACTTCGCCTAATGTGCTTTCCCGAACACTAGGAGATGGATGCAGGGCAAAAAAAAAAAAAAGAAGAACGAAACAATAGATCAACCGATTAAACACAAGACTCCCAGAAGGTCTGGACATACCCAATTGATACCATCAAGAGTCACATCACAGCAGAAACCCAAGTCGTCCAATGAAGGCTGCCGTAACTTATACTGAGGCTAGTGTAAACTTCTCTTTCCCACATGGCACACACAGAGGACAACTCTGTTAAAATATACACTCAGTGAGCACTTTATTAGGTATTTATTAGACTTATTAAGTCTTCTGCTGCTGTAGCATATTCACTTAGAGGTTTGATGTGTTGTGTGTTCAGAGATTCTGTTATGCATACCACTGTTGTAATGTGTGGTTATTTACATTACTTTCACCTTCCTGTCAGCTTCGACCGGTCTGGCCATTCTCCTCTGACTTTTCTCATTAACAAGGCATTTCTGCCCACAGAAGTTTCTGAGATACTCAAACCACCCTGTCTGGCACCAACAATCAGTCAACAATCAAAGTCACTTAGATCACATTTATTTCCCATTCTAACATTTTATCTTAAAAACAGCTGAACCTCTTGACAATGTCTGCATGCTTTTATGCATTTAGTTGCTGCCACATGAATGGCTGATTAAATATTTGCATTAACAAGCTAGTGTACAAGTCACTGTGTACAAGTGATCACTGATTGTATGAGGCTACAGTGTTACATCCCACTACTGAAATAAACTAATTGGGGTCATCCAAAATCTTACCCTAGCCCTGACCCTTTATCAAGCTATCACATTATTTTCCGATTTAAAAATTTTATTTTTATTTTTTAATTGATCAAAACTATGATATGATTTGATATCATTAATTCAAGGATGCTATTCTCATTATTAGGAATGTTTAATCGGTGCAAATAGGAGCGAGTTTTGTAGCAGGCACGGTGCGGAGGAGTTTTTAACTGAGGATGCGTCCTCCGACCTTCTGAAAAAGGCACTTTTTTAAACCAGGAATCAGTTGAAGAAGAATACAACGAGGTGGAAGAGGATAAAACAAATGGGGGATGAAAGAAGCTGCTGAGATGACATCACTCTAGTACTTTAGGAATCCTTAAAACGAATGCATTTAATATGAATATGAATGTATATGCCGCATATCTCTCGGAGGGGCTAGCCCTGGGACATGCTTCAGCATCTCTGTGTGGTGGAGAGACGGCGCTGCTTTTTGCAGTAAGTGCCTCCCTGTCGAAGGGCCTGGGGGAGAATCCCTCCCACACACAGACAGAGGAGAGATGTCTGGAAGGCTTTTAAAGAGAGGATCACGAACGGAAATGACTCCACAAACTCCTCCACGTCTTTCAGGGGCGATGACATCCCAGCGCCAGATTTCTGTTTCTGCCGCCGTCAACAAATGAGCGATAACTCCGCAGAATCCAGACATAAATACCTGTCTCCGAAAGCGGTTGTTATAGCTCAGGCGCTTTGTTTGTTTGTTTGATTCGTTTTTGCCGAATACGGGTACAAGATCTAGTCATAGATCAAAGCCACATTTTCTCTGCATACCCCCAATTAGAAATCTCTGTTATACTGAAATAATAAATTCAATATTTAACATATCTTCGCCGTACCTGCCTGCCTTTGACAATTTACCTGTATGTCATCGGTGCCAGGCAGGGCTGTCCAGGCAAGTTTGAAAAGCACAGGGCCCCCTGGGACTGATTCAGTCCTCCTGGACTCATGTGTTCCAAGCTGGGCAAATCCATTCCTACAGGGCTGTATGTACGTATCGCCACCAGTTACACTGGCCAAATGAGCTACTTAGCTGAACGCAGAGCACACTGATTCAACTGTGAATGAGACCGCAATAAGATAAGTTTCATGTTGGGGCACATGAACTGTCTATTTTCTCTTGTTTGTCTATATACTATGCACATGTATTTTATGTAAACCACACTGGATTTTCATGTGCATGAAATGTGCTGTACGAATACACTTGAAGTTGAACAGTGTTAATTCATGAAATTGTTATATCAAAAAATGTTATATTAAAATATTATATTGCTAAATGATTGGCCTAATTCAATAATTAAGAACCAAAGTGAGCATGAAATTCTGAAACAGATATGGTCCTCCTTGTCATTCTCTGACTCAGATGAGGGGGCTGTTTGTAGCCTAGTGGCTAAGGTTCTTGACTGGCACCCAGAAGGTTGGTGGTCCCAGTGTAGCCATAATGCTGGGCCCCTGAGCAAGGCCCTTAACCCATCATTGCTCTAGGGGGGTTTGTTCCCTGCTTAGTCTAATCAACTGTAAGTCGGTTCGGATAAAAGCGTCAGCTAAATAGCGAGTTATACATTATAACTATCGTAGTTATAAATCGACCATGTTGTGTCTTTTGTAGGTTTTCTTATGCAGATTCTGTTACAGCTACTTTTCTTGTGTTTTTGTTGTTGTTGTTGTTGTTGTTGTTGCTTGCTGTTCTGGTGGCTTGCCTTCAAATCAAAGCAAATAACTGGTAGCAGAAACCATTATAATAATCATGTCCATAAAATAAATATTATTTGTGCCCCTTTCGCTGACCCTCGGGAGAATATATTTGTGAAGATCTTCGGCGGTGGGTGTTTAAGTACACGGGACTGGCAGTTCCTCTTGTCTCTGCCTACTGCGTGTCAACCAGAGGAAATGTGGGAACCCTTGAGAACTCCCCAGGGGTGAAAAATAAATTAAAATTTCTGAATAGCTCACAAATTTAGTTTATTTGCCATTTGTCAGATGTCATGTTGGCTTCTATGTCACTTCAAATATGATTTTATTTCACTTGTTTTACCATTTTGTGGGGGCGTTAAAACACTGAATGCTTTTTGTACCCCTCATAAGATTCCCTGGACCAAACAACATATCTCTACTGCCCCTCAGTGGCTGTGTGTAGGTCCTGCAGTTCTCTTTCATGTGTGGTGCAGTCGGGGGAAATAATTTTTTGATCAGCAATTCCATTATTTATCACTGATGCACAATTTTCTCATTTCCTTGATGTATTTGTATTTCTGTATTTATGCATATACTTTGTGTTTGTTTTGTTTCTTTGAGTTGAGCTACAGCGGATATGGGTCTTCCGCTGATTTTGAAATAACTACATTACATTACATTATTGGCATTTGGCAGATGCTCCTATCCAGAGCGACATACAGTTTAATAGACTAAGCAGGAGACAATCCTCCCCTGGAGCAATGCAGGGTTAAGGGCCTTGCTCAAGGGCCCAACGGATGTGCGGATCTTATTGTGGCTACACCGGGATTAGAACCACCGACCTTGCGGGTCCCAGTCATTTACCTTAACCGCTACACTACAGCAGTGGGGGTGGAAAGGGTGGTGGGGGGTGTGCAAGGGGGGACTACTCAACCGTAAGCAGGAATCATGAAGGGGCATTCTCAGTCGTGAAGCGACATCTTGATGTGAAGCGACCACACCACGGAGAGTAACTGAGTGATGGGAATATCCAAACCTAATCCTGTTTTGTATGCGTTCACACGCAGCAGGAGCGTACAGTATATCGGTATTTCCTGTTTATATACATACTGTACCCAGATCAGGACATGGAGCTCAATCCCCCAATCAAAAGAACGGAGGTCAAAGTTCAAAAACACATGCATCCAAACGTGCACACACACACACACGCACACACACGTACATGACTGTACATATGAACTCAAAAATGCAACTATAAACATTCATCCGTCCATTCATGCACACACAAATAGAAGTGCACATACTTACTTCTGACATGCAAACTCAAACATGCAACAATAAATATTCATCTGTTCATTCATGCACACACACACACACATACACACATGCGCACACACACAAATTGCCATGGAAGATAAAAATGACCACTGAATCACTCGAACATGTCTCCTTATTGATGGTTATATGATGCATGAAATAGACTGCATATGAATCAGTCAAAAGTTCGAATCACGGCATAAATAACAGAAGTTCCAGAGCCTCCAGAGTATGATTAAAAATGAGAGAGAGCATAATCAAAATTAATTTTATGAATTATATCCACGGTTCCAACCTGGACATTATATATGAACTAAAAGAATGTCCCACCACTGTGTCCTGATCCAAAGTAAACTTGAACCCTTGTGATTTAAAAACATGAGATTCAATACAGATACAGTTTGGCACAAAAAATGACCACAATACCCAAGTGAATGAAAACAGAAGCTTTAGCTTAAAGGTACAATAGGTAAGATTTTTGTGTTAAAACATAAATCCCTTCCTAACATTGAAAAAGGTTCACTGACATGTTGACTCACCTGTATGTTTACCGTCCTTAAATTCGGGTTTCAAAATATACAGTTGACGGCCCGACACCCTGTGCCAAAATGTATAACTGTACAATAATTCAAGCTCATTGGTTGAAAATTGGTTCTAATTGCCACAACCAATGGCGTTTCGACGTCAGCGCGTTCACAGAGAAAGGGGGAGGGATAAACAGTGTTGTGGTTCGAAGGTGTTTGTTCCTGCTATTCCTCTCTTGACTGTTAGAAGTCTGAAATGACCTATTGTACCTTTAATCCCCAATGATGCCGGGCCATTTGATGCGATAATGCTAATGAAGGCAATCCTCCCCCGGATCAATGCAAGGGCTTTGCTCAAGGGCCCAATGGCAGTGCGGATCTTATTGTGGCTACACCGGGATTAGAATCCACTGACCTTGTGTGTCCCAGTCATTTACCTTAACTACGGTGCTACAGGCCGCCAATTTAACCCGCACACTTCCTGGTCCGTTTGCCCTTAACTTTATATTCCATAAACGGTTCAAACTTCTTTGGTAATTCTTTGGCCGGTTTAATTCCTGACAAAGTTGTTCAAAATACTGTGCCTTTGGCTTAAAGCATTCTTGGATTAGTTTGCACCGGGCACATTATGTTATCTTTTTACGCCTTAATTCTTAATTTATTTGCATCATGCAGATTCTTTGGCCGGAGAATTGTATTTTTTTTTATTAGATTCTATGCCATTTTGCTCATTAGGTGACCTATTTACACCATACTTATTTTTATATTTGAAACTTTCTTTTGTCTTATCTGCTCCCTGTGTGCACTTTTCCCCTGGTGTTGTAAAATGGATAAATCAAACAGAAGATATCCCGAATCCAGAAGCTTTTAAGACATGGAGCGGTTCCATGGCGGTATTGGTATCAAGAGGCTACCGTGTCACCTTTAGTCTTTTCTGTGTTCTGCAGTGCAAAGACAAGTGCAGAACAAGAATCCATTACTTTCAAAGTAATGGGCGGGGGTGGGGGTGTGGGGGGGGGGAAGCGGGTGTGCGAGGGGGAGTTACGGTCCAAAAACCAAAAACAATCAACAAATCAGTACACTGCAGGGCTGTCTGGAGACTGGCAAAGAACAACGGCACCGTGACAAGCCCTTCGAGAAAAGTTAAAGGTACAATAGGTAATTTCGGACTTCTATTGGTCAGGAGAGGAATTGCAGCAACAAACACGCTCAAACCACAACACTGTTTATCCCTCCTCCTTCTCTGTAGACGCACTGACGTTGAAACGCCATTGGCTGTGGCGATTAGAACCAATTTCCAACCAATGAGCTTGAATTATTGTACAGCTATATAAGGTTTTGGTACAGAGTGTCGGGCCGTTAACTGCATATTTTGAATTTAAGGGCTATAAACACAGGCAGGAGTGCGAGTCAATGTGTCAGTGAGCCTTTTTCAATGATAGGAAGGGATTTACAATGGTCTTGTAACAATGTTTGAACACAAAAATCTTACTTATTATACCTGTAAAATGCCTTTACTGAACCGGCATATCAGTGCAAATGTTTAAAAACGGGTCTAATATCGATGCATTTCGGCCATGACAGCCATCTTCATGTCCTCTTTACAAGACTACCAATAGAATAAGAATAGAAATACCTGTTACATCAGTTACATAGTTCCATTCCCTTTGTAGTCTCTAGTTGCGGTAATTTGTATTGCGAATAATACTAAATAATGCATACCTATGTTATAAATATATAAATATAAACATATTGTAAAATGTGCCAGTTGCCGTCTCTTTGGCATACACCTGAATATAATGGAATGTACGATAATTAAATGTGATGATATGGGCATGCAGAGAGAAGGTGCCAGAATAAAGTCAAATAGATTTTTTTAGTGAATTATAGCGTATTTTCAAAAATACGGCCATTTATTTTTCTTGTGGAAGGCACATGGGGAGCCGGAGTATCCGAGCGGATGGTGTTTATTTAGTGCTAACAAGTCCCCCCGGAACAGAGGGATTCCTCCCATTCACTGTAGCTTAACAGGTGAGGATTGGGCTCATAACCTCGAGTTTCCAGGTTTGATTCCCAGGAAGGACACTGCCGTCCCAACCTTGAGCAAGGTACATCCTGAGATTTCCTCGTTACATATCTGTCTGTATTCATGGGTACTTCGTAAAAAGTTTCTCTAAATGACAGTAATGTGTCCTAATGGGGCGAATAGCAATTCACAAGGGAATACGTCTGAAGATGGAGTGTTTGAAAAGAGAGAGAGATTCCATTAACTTCGGTCCTTCAATTTGACTTGGAAATTAAATGTAAATGTTAGCTTTCTCTCATGATAATATAGATTGGTGAGCTCATTAGTCGGTAAAATGACCTTGTCAAACTGTCTCACGCTTCCAATTAGTCGTAAGTAAAAATGAAAGGATGAGTTTTGATTGAATCCAGGCCAATATGTGTGTGTAAATAGATTTATCATCAGGGAGCATATGAACAAAGACAAAATTCACTGTTACTATACTACCACTCAATCTGAGAATGTGACAAAATGACTCTCAGCAGGTATGTGGAAATAAAAGGTAGACAGTTAGGGAGCGTGTGAAAAGCGAAGCAGCCAGGGAAAAGAGACACTCAGTTAGGGAGCGTGTGAAAAGTGATGCAGTCAGGGAAAAGAGAGACACAGTTAGGGAGCGTGTGAAAAGTGAAGCAGTCAGGGAAAAGAGACACTCACTTAGGGAGCGTGTGAAAAGTGAAGCAGCCAGGGAAAAGAGGCACTCAGTTAGGGAGCGTGTGAAAAGTGAAGCAGTCAGGGAAAAGAGACATTCAGTTAGGGAGTGTGTGAAAAGTGATGCAGTCAGGGAAAAGAGAGACACAGTTAGGGAGCGTGTGAAAAGTGAAGCAGTCAGGGAAAAGAGACACTCACTTAGGGAGCGTGTGAAAAGTGAAGCAGTCAGGGAAAAGAGACACTCAGTTAGGGAGCGTGTGAAAAGTGAAGCAGTCAGGGAAAAGAGACACTCAGTTAGGGAGCGTGTGAAAAGTGATGCAGTCAGGGAAAAGAGACACTCAGTTAGGGTGCTTGTAAAAAGTGAAGCAGTCAGGGAAAAGAGACACTCAGTTAGGGAGCGTGTGAAAAGTGAAGCAGTCAGGGAAAAGAGACACTCAGTTAGGGAGCGTGTGAAAAGTGAAGCAGTCAGGGAAAAGAGACACTCAGTTAGGGAGCGTGTGAAAAGTGAAGCAGTCAGGGAAAAGAGACACGCAGTTAGGGAGCGTGTGAAAAGTGATGCAGTCAGGGAAAAGAGACACTCAGTTAGGGAGCGTGTGAAAAGTGATGCAGTCAGGGAAAAGAGAGAGAGTGCAAAAGTGCGCGAGAGAGTGCAAAAGCGTTGTCCCCCTGCCATAACGCCTGAGGTTTTCCGGTGCAGGAACAGCGGCCCGCGTTCATCCAGGAGGGAGGGCGTGTCGCTCAGCGCCACTGCAGGTGGAGGACCACGCCCCCGGTCAGCAGCACGAGGCAGTGCAGGTACAGGTAGGCGCGGTCGATGGCGGAGCCCAGCTCCCGGCAGGCGTCCAGTCTGTCCTGCTCCCTCCGCTGGCCACGCAGGTCGCTCCTCACCTGGGCCAAATCCCGCCACAGCGATCCCAGGGGCCCCTGCTGCTGCTCCCCCTCACCGGTCTCCTCCCGAGACGCGTCTGTGGACGGAGACGCTCCAGTGAGCCAGGATCTCACACAAAGAGAGAGAGAGAGAGAGTTCCCAGAAGAAGAAGAAAAAAAAAGTATTAAAATGTTTTACAAAGCATTTGTTGCAAAAAATATGCTGACCTCTGCAAAGGATGTCTAGGGCAATGATGGAAAGGAAAGTCTCCAAAGGATTTTGAAATACCATTTTTTTCCACAGCCCAAAGTGCCTTTATTCCTTTAACCACACTTTTTATATGTGGACCATAGTTTACTTATAATATATGTGTGT
>NC_083761.1:79770535-79773035 GCF_963514075.1 Conger conger
AGACCTGTGCTGTGTGTGTGTGTGTGTGTGTGTGTGTGAGAGAGAGCGTATGTGTGTGTGTGTGTGTGTATGTGTGTGTGTGCGTGTGTGTGTGTGTGAGAGTGTGTGTGTGTGTGTGTAACCCTGTTTGGTGCTGGTCTCTGGGTCAGACCTGTGCTGTGTGTGTGTGTGTGTGTGTGTGTGTGTGTGTGAGAGAGCGTACGTGTGTGTGTGTGTATGTGAGTGTGTGTGTGTATGTGTGTGTCTGTGTGTAAGCAGTGTTGGGCTCTGTGTGTGTGTGTGTGTGTGTGTGTGTGTAAGCAGTGTTGGGCTGTGTGTGTAACCCTGTTTCGGTGCTGGTCTCTCTTCAGCGGTACTGGTCTCTGGGTCAGACCTGGGCTCCTTCATCCAGAACCTGACCCAGCTCTCCTCCCCCTGGGTGCGGCCTGTACGGTCCCCAGACCGGGCCCTGCTGGTGCACACAGACCTGCAGCTGCTCGCCGTGCTGGACGTGGTGAGGGCCCCACCTCTCAGCTACCTCCTCTGACCCAGACCTGGGTCAAATACCTCATTCTTTTGGATTCAAATACTTTTCTGCCGTCAGTTGATCATGCCCGGTACAATTCAGCCAAACAGGAGGGGGTTTGCACTTTTTTGGTTTGAGTATTTCATAGATTCCAACACACCAGATGATCTCAGTAAAGCGTAGACAATTATTTGAATCCAAAACAATTACTTATTTGACCCAAATCTGGTCTGACCTCACTTTCAGCATCCAGTCCTCCCCCTTTTGGACGAATTTCCTTTCTTCTTCTAACATCCGTTACTATGTTTTTCCGCTCTATGTGGCTCGGGCTGACAGGATTGTTACATTTACATCGCAACTTTACAAGATTTACATCACAACTTTACAAGATTTTACAACATTTACAACATTTACATCACAACTTTACAAGATTTTACAACATTTACAACGTTTACATCACAACTTTACAAGATTTTACAACATTTACAACGTTTACATCACAACTTTACAAGATTTTACAAGATTTACAAGATTTACATCACAACTTTACAAGTTTTTACAACATTTACAACATTTACCTCACAACTTTACAAGATTTTACAACATTTACAACGTTTACTTCACAACTTTACAAGATTTTACAACATTTACATCACAACTTTACCAGATTTTACAACATTTACAACGTTTACATCACAACTTTACAAGATTTTACAACTTATCAACAGTGAGCCATACATATGCAGCTTACATTATTTTCACAGACAATCCATTCATACAGCTGGATATTTAAAGGCACAATAAGTAATTTCAGACTTTAATGCCAAGGGAGGAATTGCAGCAACAAACACACTCAAACCAGCACACTGTTTATCCCACCTGTTCTCTGTGAATGCACTAACGTTGAACCAATTTTCAACTAATAATGCTTTGGTACAGAGTGCCGGCCCATCAACTGCATATTTTGAAACCCGAATTTAAGGACTATAAACACAGGCAGAGGGTGAGTCAACATGTCAGTGAGCCTTTTTCAATGATAGGAAGGGATTTACAATGGTCTTGTAACAATGTTTTAACACAAAAATCTTACCCATTGTACTCTGAGGGTGTCTACGCTTCAGATCTCAATTGTGGGTAAAAAATAGAATAAAAATAATCCTAATCTATATACTCTTGTGTTTACATACTATATATACTGTACCTAAACACACATCTCTCTCTCTCTCTCTCTCTCTCTCTCTCTCTCTCTCTCTCTCCAGAATGAAAAGCACGAGAAAGTGGAATTACACGTTGTCATCAGACAGGTGAATTCTCCCCCTCCACCCCCCACTAATACCAAATAAACCACTAAGCCACCGACGACATTCTGCCCAGTTCAACTGAATTCCCAGTAAGACAAACCAAAGCTCAAATAAATATGGCAAACTGCGCTCTCCTTATTGGGCAGACAATATTGGGGGGGTGCGGGGGGGAGTGTTGGTTTTGGCTTTGCAATGATGCAACTAGATGAATAATAAAGGAAGTTCATTACAGCACCGCTAACTGAACGAACAGAGAAAACCAGGGGGAGTCTGTTTGAGTCTGTTTTCAGCAAAATCAAGTATAGGTGAATCGAGTGAATTCAAGCCATCAACACATTCTGTGCCTTCTAATATTGGTAAGGGTATTGGTTTTGGGTATAAATATAGACTTGGGTATTCTCTCTCTCTCTCTCTCTCTATCTCTCTCTCTCCCTCTCTCTCTCTCTATCTCTCTCTCTCCCTCTCTCTCCATCTCTCTCTCTCCCTCTCTGCCTCTCTCTCCATCTCTTTCTCTCACCCTCTCTGCCTCTCTCCTTCTCTCTCTCTCTCTCTCTCTCCCTCTCCCTCTCTCCCTCTCTCTCTTTCTCTCTCTCTCTCTCTCTCTTTCTCTCTCTCTCTCTCTCTCTCTCTCTCTCAGAGATGGAGGGATGAGTTCCTCTCCTGGGACCCATCTTTGCACGGGGGGCTCTCCCAT
>NC_083761.1:79778035-79818035 GCF_963514075.1 Conger conger
CACTCACACAGGTTAAAACCACAGTTGAATGTTTCTTATCTTCTTGTGTAATCTAAACAAATGGACATTTAAAGCAGGACCTCAAAATTCTCAATAACCTTGTGTGTGACACAGTAACTGGCACTTTGAATATTGAAACGAGACAGTGAGAGAATGAGACAGAGGTAGAGAGAGAGAAGGGAGGGAACGAGCGAAAGAGGGTGATAGAGACAGACGGATGTATCTGAGGAATATTTCCACTAGAAATGGAAAGCAGAAGAGACGGCAGGCCAAAAAGAAAGTCACCGTCCAAGCTCAGCTGTCATGGCTCAGCTCAGGGCTTGATCCATCACCTTCATTCTCTTCTTCAAAGAGAAACTGGAAAACATTTCACTCAAGCAGCTGTATCCAAAATGGCGGACATTCTCTCACTGTCTATGGTGCAACAGTGGAAAAACTCAACATGGGCTTGTTCTTATGAAGGTGTGTGGAGCAGTTGGGTACCGGACTTAGTTGTAATTAAATGATTCATATATTGTAAATATTGTTCAGTGCTTTTATTTAAAGTGATAACCAACTTGCAAAAAAAAGAGCAAACTGGTTGGTTGGAAGGTTTAGATATTGCACTTTTTCAAGGTCTTCCTTCATCTCTGTCATGTCATAGAATAATATACTTTCTTTTTTTTCTAGAGCAGTAAATACATACAGTAACATACAGAGATTAGCTTCACAGCAAAAAGATATGTTAATTTGATATATACAGTATTTTTGATTATGAAAAAAAAGAGAAATTGTTATTGCGGTGTTTCTGCAGCTCAAAAATGCTGATTTAACTATGGATCTTTTAAAATGGTAGAATATTTATTTACAGTTGGCCAGACCCAGCTCTATACGCGAACTGTTTAACTTTTTTGTTTCACTGATCTTGAGAGTTCTGTTTAACATTAACATTAAAATATTCCATGAATAAATCTACTGTAAAATACAGAAATGAACAAGTCCTGTGCTTATTTTACACCTGTAAAACATACTCTTAAATATCTACAGCTCCTGAATGAATGATTCACCAAAGCACATTTAAAGATGGAATATAAACTCTATTACTACTGCATCGCTATACTATCAATGATTTGGGCGGCCTGTAGTGTAGTGGTTAAGGTAAATGACTGGGACCCGCAAGGTCGGTGGTTCTAATCCCAGTGTAGCCACAATATGATCCACCCAGCCGTTAAGCCCTTGAGCAAGGCCCTTAACCCTGCATTGCTCCAGGGGAGGATTGTCTCCTGCTTAGTCTAATCAACTGTATGTTGCTCTGGATAAGAGCGTCTGCCAAATGCCATTAATGTAATGTAATGTAATGCAAAGAAAGAGACGCGGCTCTGTAACACTTAGAAATATTTAAGTTGATATTTATTTACTTTACTAATCGGAATATACTATGATCAATCATACGTCTAACACTGTAAAACTGCGAGCAAAAGAGGCATTTATTGAATTTCATACATTCTTGTTCAGGAGTATTATATGAAACATGTTTCACTGAAATGTTATTAAGTGTTATTCAAAGTTTTCTATTTTACTGTATAAATAAACAAAATAATAAATAGTCCAAAATTAAAATTATATAGTTGAAAGAAAAGTCTGATTTGGCAAAGATTACAAAATGTGCTTTTTGAACTTGAGGCAAGTATTGGAGAACTAATTTTTAGCATGAAACATCAAAAGTGGCAAAATCCAAATGAATAATTAAGCTTACATATTACATATGCAGTAACATAAGCAACTACACCAGTGGCTCTTGTATTTGCAAACTGCACACTCAGAATAAAGGAAACTGACTATATTACAGTACATCTTGTAAAAGGGTTTAGTTTAACAAAATGGAGGATGTGTTCAACATTTTATTTTGCTGTCACTTGAGGTTCAGTGTGTTTCATAGCTCATTCATGACATGATTCATAACTCATTCATCAGGTGATTCATAACTCATTCATGATGTGATTCATAACTCATTCATCAGGTGATTCATAACTAATTCATCTGGGGATTCATAACTCATTCATCACGTGATTCATAACTCATTCATCACATGTTTAATAACTCATTCATCACGTGCGCAGTCAGTCTCCGGTGGAGGAGCAGCAGGTCACATGACCCGCGGCGGGCTGGCAGGGCAGCAGGCCGGCTCTGAAGAGGAAGAGGAGGGGCTGCAGGCAGGCCCTGAGGGTGATGAAGGAGTAGCAGACGGGGTAGATGTAGCACTCGAAGGCCTCCTCGGGCAGGACGTGCTCGTAGGGGTAGACGGCCACCGCGGGCAGGTAGCTGACCAGCACCACGGCGAAGACGCTGAGCACGGTGCGGAAGGCCTTGCGCTTCACGGGGTGGACCTCGT
Source organism: Conger conger (assembly GCF_963514075.1). NCBI lineage: Eukaryota > Metazoa > Chordata > Actinopteri > Anguilliformes > Congridae > Conger > Conger conger. The sequence continues at coordinate 79,780,407 of NC_083761.1, forward strand.
CCCCCGCGGGGCCGGTCCGCCGCAGGGCGCGCAGGATGGCCAGGTTGCAGAAGAGGAGGGCGGCGAAGGCGCCGGCGAACAGGGCGATGAAGATGCAGTCGTTGTGGCGGAAGTCCACGGCGGCGATGTAGGCGGAGTAGCCCAGCGTCAGGGCCCAGACGGCGGCCGCGCACCCCGCCCGGTACCGGGGGTCGCGCAGACGCAGGAAGAGCACGGGGTGCAGCACGGCGGCGTAGCGGTCCAGGCAGACGCAGGACAGGAAGAGCGGGCTGCCGATCTCGTTCAGACCGAAGAAGAAGAGCAGCGAGCGGGCCAGGGCCGGGTCCTCCAGCAGCAGGAAGTTGGCCACGTGGGCCGGCACCATGGCCAGGTAGAGCAGGTCCAGGGCGGCGAGGCTGCCGAAGAACACGTTGGAGGTGGACGGGTCCACCTGGCCGCGCAGCAGGGCCCACAGGAGCCTGGCGTTGGCGGGCAGGCCCAGGGCCACGGTGACCGTCTCCACGGCGATCCAGAACAGGAAGCCCGCCGGCGGCTCGGCGCATTCGGGCTCGCCGTGGGGGGCGGGGCCGTGGGAGGAGTTGTCCGGGAAGGGGGCGGGGCCGTGGGAGGAGTTGTCCGGGAAGGGGGCGGGGCCGTGGGAGGAGCCGTTGGAGAGGAGGAGGAGGGTGGAGTTTGCGTAGAGGAGGCCCATGTCAGTGGGCGTCATGGTGCCACACAGGACCACGTCTGTCGTACGAACGTGCCACCCCTGTTAAAAAAAAGACATTTAAAGTGTGTGAAACTAGAGTGCTCCTTCTTAACCCTGTCAGTCCATACTTTCTCTCACTAACTGAAATAAAAGAGGGAAAGTGGTAAATGACTGGGACCCACAAGGTCAGTTGTTCAATCCCCGGTGTAGCCACAATAACATCCACACAGCCATTGGGCCCTTGAGCAAGGCCCTTAACCCTGCATTGCTCCAGGGGAGAATTGCCTCCTGCTTAGTCTAATCAACTGTACATCACTCTGGATTTAATGTAATGTAAATGATAAAATCTATTATTTATTTTCCATTAGGTTGTGGAGCAGCAGGGTGGTGCAGTGGATAGCTTCTTTTTTTTTCATTAATTTCCATAATCAGTAATGACATCCATAATCATAATCATTTCCATAATTATAATTTCTCCCATAATTAATTCCCCCCCCCCTTTATTTTCAACCAATTCCATACCCATTTTCAAGATTACCCCTCTATGATACCAATGATGCTAAATAAAACAGTAGATTTAGTAGTATTGTGTAGTATGTAAAATGCAATCATACTTTATTAATTATGACTACCAACACATGCACCGACCACCCCTTACGACTCACTCCCTTACACACACACACACAGACATACTGTATGTGTGCGCACAGACACACACAGACACAGACACGCACACTACTGAGAAGACTTCAGGACAGCTTCAGTGCAACTGACGAGCCTTGTAGCAGCATGATTTCAGGTGACAACTGAGCTGACCTGCATGCCACCCAGCGTGCAAAAGGCCCACAGAGCCAATCATCACCCAGCGTGCAAAAGGCCCACAGAGCCAATCATCACCCAGCGTGCACAACCAACATACACCTCTCAAATAAACATACACCTCTCACACTCACAGCCAACCTGCTACTGCTGGAAAGACGCACACACACGCACAGCACACACACAAAAAACTCACACACACAAGCAAATATGCCTACACACACACACATACACACACACACACGTACAGTAAGCACACAAACACATACAGTACTGTGTAAAGGTCTTAGGCACAAAAAACTGAAGTGAAAATGCTTTCAAAATTGATTAAACAATAGTATCAAAGTATCAAAAATATATACTAGAAAGAGCAGTGAACAGTTAAAATGTAAATCAAATCAATACTTCTTGTGATCACTCTTTGTTCGTTGAAACCACATCAGGATTCCTAGAAACACTGTCTTGCAGTTTTATAAGGAAATCAGCTGGTTGTGAACTACAGAAATGTTGTCTAAATTTGCTAATTTCTATGGATACACTTATACCGAAAACAAAACCAAAAAAAAACCCAAGACCAATTTTATATTAAATAAATGGGTCACCTAATGCTTTTGCGCAGTACTGTACGTGTCTCTCTGTCACGCACACATACACACATATGCACTCTCTCTCTCCATCTCAAAAACACACATACTCACACATACACACACGCGTATACACTCTCTCTCACACACACACACACACACTCACACATACCTGCACACTCTCACACAGATGTACACACTCTCTCTCTCTCACTCTCTCTGCCATGCATGCACGCACACATACACACACACTCACACGTACACGTACACATACACAGACACATACATAGACATGCACACACACACACACACTCACATGTACACATACACAAACACATACACAGACATGCACACACACACACAAAAACACACACATGTACACATACACGGACACGCATACACACGCACACATACACACACACATACACATACACAGACACGCACACACACAAACACACACACATACACACATGTACACACACATACACACACATACACAGACACGCATACACACGCACACACACACACACACATACACACATGTGCACACACACACACACACACACACATACACACATGTACACACGTACACATATACACAGACACGCATACACACGCACACACACACACACATATACACAGACACGCATACACACGCACACACACACACACACACACATACACACATGTACACACACACACATGTACACACACGTACACACACACATACACAGACACATACACACATGTACACACACACACACACACCAGTGGAAGCATCTGTGTGAGCCCCAAGCAGCAGTTCTTACCCAAGAGATGAATGTTCCTCTCAGTAACGCTTTCCTTGGTCTACCTGCAAGCAGAGAGGTTTGCTGCGCACGGTGTGTTTTATAGCTGTCTGGCATGCACACCTGGAACAGGTGGGTTCTCTTACCAGGGCCTCTGGATCACCAGACCTGCTCATTTAAATAAAAACAAAATGTACTGCACCGCAAAACACAGGTGCATTTCTACAGGTAACCAAATTCAAATTGTTTCATGTCCGACACAACACGTTCAATACACTTTAGCAATCGGTCTGTCTGCGGTCCGTGTGTCTCTTGTCTTTTTAGATTTACCAGCAGGTTTAACCCCATAAACGCTGCCCCCTTGTGGTCGTGTCGTCATTGTTGTGTTCATATTCCTATAAAAATATGAACTGCGACATAATAAAACCCACAAAACGGCGATGCCAGATTGTTGACGAAAAGACTAAGCCAAGCTGTGTGCATACAATGCACAGCATGGTTAAAAGTTGCGTTGCATTAGAAACATGTTGGATGTTTTGACTGCTGTGGAAAATTGCCACTCACTTTTTAAGGGCGTACAGTAGGAACAGTTATATGTTATATCTTGTACCACAGGAGCTGCTTTAGTGGCACAGGGGGAAGGAAGAAGCTCAGTTGGGTCAGCAGTGATGGGTCACGGGTTCTGCAGCAGGAGGCTGGGGCCAGCGGACCGTAGCGATCCAGGCACTTCCTGTAATACAGGGTCTTGCTGGACAAAAGCACACAGGTGAGAAACAGAAGAGTTGGTCAAGAAAGGGGCGACCTGTAGCGTAGTGGTTAAGGTAAACGACTGGGACCCCGCAAGGTCGGTGGTTCTAATCCCGGTGTAGCCACAATAAGATCTGCACAGCCGTTGCATTGCTCCAGGGGAGAATTGTCTCCTGCTTAGTCTAATCAACTTTATGCCCAAAGCCAATACTGTAATGTAATGTGAAAGAGCAACCAGCACAGCATTTCGGTTCTGTTATGGTATGTGGAGGAGAAACTCCATCAGGAGTAGGATAGTGTCTTCCGCTGGTTCAGTGTGATCTTTGCAAAGCCATCAGCATTGTTTTTACTGCCTCCTTTTTTCCCTCAGACATGCTGCACAATGTTCCAACACTTTGCACAAGTTCAGCGAATGCTTTTGACTGCCAGGTGAATACAAATTGTTGTAAGCTTTTGACCAATGTGGGACTGCAACCAGGTTACGGTTACTTGCTGTTAACCTACACCTGGTTCTGGATATTTTTTGCAGGGTATTGGTAGGAAGACAAAGAGTCCAGACATCCAGCTTATATTTTAATGCTACACACAACACGAAAACATGAGCACAATATGGGGTTATTACTATATTTGAGGGTGTGGTCTTGGTGATTGATGATAAGCTTCATAAGGGTCATGGGGGAGATAAAGCAGAACAAACAGGGCTTCATGGCTACACAGAGTGAACTGGGGGGATGGGTAACACAGGGGATATACAACAAAATCTCTTCAAAATGTGGCCCTCGTCTTTTACACAGGTAATCGCCTTTCAAAGTTTACTCCAAAGTAATGTGTCCTCTAATCTTAAATCCTCCCCAAATGAGCAGAACTATATCCACTATTCATTCATTCATTATCCTAACCCGCTTATCCTGAACAGGGTCGCAGGGGGGCTGGAGCCTATCCCAGCACACTTTGGGCAAAAGGCAGGAATACACCCTGGACAGGTCACCAGTCCATCGCAGGGCACACACACCATTCACTCACACACTCATACCTATGGGCAATTTAGACTCTCCAATCAGCCTAACCTGCATGTCTTTGGACTGTGGGAGGAAACCGGAGTTCCCTGGAGGAAACCCACGCAAGCACGGGGAGAACATGCAAACTCCGCACAGAGAGGCCACAGGCCGACGGGGATTTGAACCCAGGAGCTCCTTGCTGTGAGGCGGCAGTGCGACCCACTGCACCATCCATGCCGTCACTATATCCACTATGACCCAGCAAAATTTTCCCATTCGTTCAGCACACTTTTAGTGAAGAAAACACACCTGGGGTTTTGCATATATTTTCCTGAGAACTGTTGCTCTTCATCTCCCCTCGCCCAGCCACATGCCAGTATCTTGGCCATATAAAAATGTATCACTTTTTAACCAGGGTAAACGGTAGCTGTCTGTATCTTAATCACTAGAGTTCGCTGGATAACTGTAGTAAAACTCGGACCAGCTTCAGTCCATGTTCCAGATTTACGGGGGTTCCCCTTGCAGTCGGCCCTCTCTGACTCTTATACTGTACTACCCTGACACCTAGCGGCAGAATACTGGTCTGCTTTGGATGAGGTCTTGCCTAGGTTTTGATAAAACTGTGCACAAGAAGATCTGTGGATGTTTGCAGATAGCCGCGTCATTATATTTGGAAGGATACCTTACTGTTGAGTATTTCGAATTTTTCACGTTGACCACTACAAATAGGTTTAAGTCCGTTCATTTTGAGCTGCAGTGGATATCTCGATAACTCATCAGTTCTCAGTGAGACTATTATATTAGATCGCAATTACGGTAAGTGGAGGTTTAGCTTTGTTTTGTTTTTGGGTGAACTGCCCCTTTAAGTATGTAGGCTAGTAAAAAATAACGAATTTCACTCTACTCTTCTGACACCTTTGGAGTGCATGGACTTGAGTCTGGACTCAAGACTAGATGCCGAAAACTCTCTTATAGAAATTGAACACAACTGATAACAAATCTAAAATTGTGGAGCATGATTCGTGTCTAGGAGCTATAGCTTACAGACTGAATATTATTTACATCCGGCAAGCATTCATGTCATGCCACTAAACGGGGGAATTAATTAAACTAACTAACGCATGATACGCAAACAATAGCAGCTATTATCTGGTACGGGTTTGACAGGGCGGCATGTTATTTGTATAACAGCCGGTACCAAGAGTTCATTGTCCGTGTCTGTACACAATAAGAACGCAATTGTTGAGTCACATTAACAATTCATTCAGCTTCTCAGAGTCAAGATAATCTTACACATTCCGTGAATAACCCACAGAAGCAATGCTGTAGCTACCACAGTATGATTGTGCCGTAATCATGGGGCAAAAGCGTAACTGTACAAAATATCGTTTGTACTTTATCCCACTTTCAACACATGGCTAAATAGCCCGTCAGCACAGATTTACAAACAACTCAATCCGTCACACTTTTTGTCTACGCCTCGAAGAACTCGACTACAGCGCAGCTCTTGTCTCCGGTCCTTGGTTGTCATGGGGATGACGTAATTCTGCAGCACACTACGAGCGCATCAGCCGACTCGTCGTCGTCAGACGTCGTGATCCGGCATCAGGAGCGGACCCATCGCAGAACCTTTTTAATTCTAAATCCCCTTGCTTCCAACACCAAAATGCGCGAAATTGTCCATCTGCAGGCAGGACAATGTGGAAATCAGATCGGAGCCAAGGTAAAACAAAGCAAGGAGGTTACATTAGCCTACATTTACATTTATTTGCCGGGCACCTTTATCGAAGGCGACGTACAACAAATGCATAGTGGGCGGTGTCTATGGGTAGGCTACATGCAAAGAATGAATAAGTCCATTCATAAATATTAGCATGCATATCATTTTCTCGTAGAACCTGAATTTAATGGGAGACGACAATCTATTCGCCTGTACAGTGAGCGATTAAATCTCACCCTGCTGAATTGCATTTTATTCATTTATGCGAGTGTTTTCTCTGCGGTAATGGGGGGCAGCGCCGAATTCAAAGAACGCAGTCAGTGTGTGGCGAATTTAATAATCATACTTGATTGATAACAATCAATCTTCGTATCTCGCAGGTAGTGAAATATTTTCAGTAGCTGTAGCCAATTGAAGTAGGCTACTGGCATTGGAATGTTACATTTTACCGGCGTCGCCATTGTTAGTGCGGGCCTTCGTGGATCCCGAGGCGATGGGAGCTCATCGGTGACCCATTTCAGTCGAAATGCTTACTTTGCAGCATTATTGCTAAATCCGTTGATTTGTGGTATTTATTTTTCGCCAGCTGATAAGTGCGTTTTTAACGACCCCCGTGCTTATTTTGTTCGGTGTAGGCTATGGTTCACGATCGCATTAGGAATCAAAACACTGTATTGCTCTATGGGGTTTTCTGTCCATTCTGTCTTCATGACACCTCGGTCTTTCCCTCGTCCTCGGATTCAGAATGGCTTTCTTAACCTGGCTTAATCTATTGTAATAAAAAGTAAATAACTATATTTATTGTATGTGTGAATGATATCTTTTGGACTCATAACATGTGTGTGTGTGTGTGTGTGTGTGTGTGTGTGTGTGTGTGTGTGTGTGCAGGCATGTGTGTGATTAATAATATGACATTTTATGAAATTAACACCCCCCCCTCCCTCTCTCCCTCAGTTCTGGGAGGTGATCAGTGACGAGCACGGTATCGACCCCACAGGGACATACCACGGTGATAGTGACCTGCAGCTAGACAGGATCAATGTATACTACAATGAGGCCTCAGGTGAGAATACACACACCTACGCACACACACTTCCACATTACACACTCACACACATGCACACAGCACACACATTTAACAGCAGTGAACAACCCCTTAATTCATTTTTTTTATTATTACATTTGACAGCTTTTCCTGGAGTGATCCTACAATTAGACAAAGTTACACATTCCCCGATTAATATTTGTATAAAAAAGGGATACAATTTTCTTTTTTTGACCCTGCAATTGCAGAATAATTGAAGTAGTAACTAATAATAATAATCATAATAATAATAATAATAATAATAATAATAATAATGCATTTTATTTATATAACTGTTTAATTAATGTAATAGTTTGGTCCTGTTCACATTTTTGTTGTCACAGTTTGGGTTCAGTTCGGTTCTGTAAAAAAAAAAAAAAAAGAATTGGGGGGGTTCATTTAATTAACAAAATTGTTTTTAAATAGGTGCACTGTACACCTGTGTACAGTAATACAATCATGTGATGTAATACTATCATTATCAAAAGCCTAAGAACAAACAGATTTTCAAGGCTTGTTTTCAAAAGTAGCTTTCCCTTACACATACCATCGACAACAAATGCAGCATTAGCCTAACCTCAGTCATGCCGCCCGCTCCTTGTGTAAGGTTTTTATTGTGCTAGCAATATCAATGCAGACCATGGAGAATTAAAGTCCCATGTCCACATTATGCTTATTGTGATATAATTTATTAAATAATCAATTTAAAGAGGCAAATGAAGCAAATGACACGGAACCAACCCTGCATTGTTTTGATAGGTTTAAGGAAAAAAATCATGAAAGAACTTAAACGTGCATTCACGAGGCTGGGACCCACCATTCATAGGCTTCATGCTTTGTAACTTCACCTATTGTAATATCTGGATAATTGGATTAATAGAAAGCAGTATGAGTTACCAGGTCTTTGTGTTCTTTATCTGTGTTGTATATTGTCTGTTGTATGACATCAAATATAAATGGCCAATATAAACTTTATGACGAATTTCAAAATGAATTAGTTTATCAACAAAAATATATTTCTCATATGAATGATTGGCCAGGTGGGTCAGACACACACACACACACACACACACACACTCACTCACTCACTCACTCACTCACACACACACACTCACTCACACACTCACACACACATTCACTCTCACACTCACACTCACTCACACACACACACAGTCACACACACACACTTACACACACACACACACACACACACACTCAGAAAGAGAGAATGTTTGCGCTCACGCTTGAATGAGACAACAAGAAGCCTCTCATGCATGTGCAGCACCCACCCCTGACTATTTCTCACCAGAAAAAAATGTTTTCCATTCAGAAATGCACAATTATAAAATAATAGAAGACAAAATAAAATAATTAATCTTGAGAAAACATTGTTTACTCTCAGAAGTAAACAGTCAGGGGTAAATTATCACATGATCTTATAAAGGTTCCACACATGTACCCCCATTTCTCTGCTTGCTGAAGTCTTGCATGGTTCAGTGCCCAAGAGGTCATTGACCTGATTTTTTTCCGAAGATGCCCAGGAGGAAAATAAGGACAATGACATAAAAGTGGAGGACATATCTGAAGAAGACAACAGGGAAGAGTACAGCTTGGAGTATAATGAGACATCACCGCGAGGTGAAGAAATCCCTGACCGTCAAGGTGAAAGGGAAACATGTTGGTCGAGGAACGGTGAGATAGCCTGGTCATCATCACCGTATGGCAATCAAAGAAGAATGAGTGCACACTGGGCGATAAGGATGACCCCGGGACCCACTACCTTAGCAGTTTCCAAGGCCCGGGATATTGCCTCGACCTTTCGTCTTTTCATTACGCCAGCCATTGAAAAAATCATCCTGGAGATGACCAACATGGAGGGTTTCCGCAAGTGTGGAGAAGGCTGGAAGACAGTGGACGAGATGGACCTCCGTGCCTACATGGGCCTGCTGATATTAGCCGGCGTGTACAGGGCCCGAGGCGAGCCCACCGCCAGTCTCTGGAGTGCCGAAACTGGAAGGGCCATTTTCCATGCCACGATGCCCCTGAGAACCTTTAACACTTTCTCAAGAATGATCAGGTTTGACAACCGTGAGTCGAGACCCGGGCAATGCGTCCCGGACAAACTGGCACCGATCAGGGACGTCTGGGAGAAGTGGACGGAGCGTCTGCCTTGTCTGTACAACCCCGGGCCGGAAGTGACGGTCGCCGAGCGGCTCGTCCCATTCAGAGGTAAGTTACAATTTCATAAACCGTGAGGTGCTCTTCACTGTTAAGTATACTCCATTTTGTGTGATTATGCTCAATGACACTGATAAAGAAAGTAAGTCTATTTTTCCGCTATGCCTGTCCCAAGGTCGCTGTCCTTTCCGGCAGTATCTTCCCAGGAAGCCCGGTCGGTGTGGAGTCAAGATATGGACGGTCTGTGATGCGCGATCCAGCTACGCTTGGAACATGCGGGTGTGCACGGGAAGGGCGGCCAGTGCAGCCTCGGAAAAGAGTCGAGGCGTGCGTGCCCTGCTGGACATGACCAAAGGACTGCGGGGGTGCAATATTACATGCAACAGAGTCTTCACCTCATACGAGCTGGGCCAGGAGCTCCTGAAGAGGAAGATGACCATGGTGGGTGAGGTCATGAAGAACAAGCCCGAACTCCCCGCTGCAGTCCTCACGATGAAGGGGAGGGCAGTCGCGTCCTCCAGGTTTGCCTTCACGCCCACCACCACTCTTCTTTCTTACTGTCCGAAGAGGAACAGGAGCGTGGTCCACTTGAGCACCCTGCACACGGACGCTGACGTCAGGGGTTGCGAGGACAGGAAGCCGGCCATCGTCATCGACTACAACCATAACAAAGGAGGAGTGGACAACCTGGAGAAGGTGACCAGAACTTACAGTTGTAAGAAGGCGACCGCCCGCTGGCCCCTGGCCATCTTCTACAATATCATCGACGTGACCGCTCACGACGCCTTCGTCATCTGGAACGAGGTCAACCCAACCTGGATGGCCGGCGGGCAGAACAAGAGGAGAGTGTTTTTGGAGCAGCTGGGGAGGGCTCTCGTGACCCCCCGCATCCAAAGGAGGACGCACGTCCCACGGACGGCGACCTCGGCCGCCCTCGTGAGAGCCGTCCAATGGGTCGAGCACGGTCCCGTTCCGTCCGAGATCCCGTCTGCCGCGGTCAGGGCAGGCAAGCGGAGGAGATGTTATTTCTGCCCGACGAAGAAGGACTGCAAAACAAACACGATGTGCTGCAAGTGCGAGAAGTACATCTGTAACGTCCATGCTTGCAGACTGGCATTCTGTCGTGCTTGCACTGAGTAGAGAAATGTGCAGGCATGTACTGGGCTCCCAAATGCTTCGTGAAATAATACGGCCAGTTCAAGAATGTTATTACTATGTTTTCCTTTCAGTAAAATGCATTAAAATCTGAATGGTTGTGTAATCTCTTTCTGAAAAGAAAAAAAACTGAACGCAATCAAATTTCCGTAATTTAACGTGTGTTTGAGATTCTAGCTGTTTCCTCATCACGGAAACCCATTGGGAATAAAAATGTCATCTAGCTGAGTAAGCTAATAAGCGATAGTCTAGTCTTTATAAACTTATTTGATGGTAGCCACAAAACGTTGTAGTTGCTACGTGGAACTAGTGATGGCTAACCTCCAAACGATGTGAAAATCCAGTGCTAGCTTGACATTTAAAAACTTTAAAAACAAATGTATATTTTTACTCTGAAGTAAGATATAAACGGCATGAAAGCCAAGATATTTTTAAAGTAAAGTCAGATAAGACAACAGACAGGCTTGGAGCCTGTGCAAGCTGCTAAAGTGATTTTGGCTAGTTTCCAAACTCCTGGCTTGTCCTTGCTGTATATTTGTAATGTAGGCTACTCTGAATTTGACATTAATACTGACTTTCGACTGCGGCACCACTTTTTATTAATGATATTAATTCATAACGTGGTATCTTATAAGGTATATTCAGTCAAACTATGTAGCTGATGACCTTGCTGTACATTTACTCTCTACAGTCCTCCTGAGTCCTGACTGGCTTCACTATGCTTATGCTTATGTAAGGAAACATTACTAATTCAGGCAGTGCTTGACTCTGCTCATTTGATTGGCTCTACCAGGCCAATCAAAGTAGTGGAGAGAGAAAAACGGGAAACTTCATTACTGTCCCTACCTCGATCTACAGTCCATGCCAGGACGATTACACAAGGGTGCATTACCAGATAGAAGCAATCACGCAACACCCATCCACCCACATAGACACGCACAAGCATACCGCAGACACACACATGCATACACACGCATAGACAAGTTGTGATAGGATATGCAATTGAGTAGTTTTGGGATTTGGGGTTTCCAGGTGGGAAGTTTGTTCCCCGGGCCATCCTGGTGGACCTTGAGCCCGGTACCATGGACTCCGTCCGCTCCGGGCCGTTCGGACAGATCTTCAGGCCAGATAACTTTGTGTTCGGTGAGTGGCTGTGCGCTACACCTGTTACACGCTACATTATACACACGTTACTCATTGTTTCAGTTTCTTGGTAGATCCATTCGCATTGCCTTACATTACATCCATTAAACACACTCTTATCCTGAGTGACTTACACGTGCTTCCAAACAGCAGAAAGAATAAATAACCAGGCTAGGCTTTGTATATTGTGTGCAATCCTCTATACTAGGTATGCTGAAATCGGGCCATGAAGTTCAGTGGTATGCAAGGCACCAACCAGCTCGTCAGGAGCATTTTCGCGGTTAGGTGTCTTGCTCAGGGACACTTCGACACACACAGGGCGGGGTCGAACCGGCAACCCTCCAACCGCCCCATTGCACTCACCTGTTGTGTCAGGTTAAGTCAGTCCCTGATTGGAGGAGCAGAATGAAAACCAGCTGGACTACTGGCCTCATGGGCCATATTTGAGTATCCCTGCACCGCACTGACCAATGACTGCTCCGTTTCACACTGATTTCGTGCTGACCAATGACCACTCTCTGATTCGCACTCACGTCCTGCTGACCAGTGACAACTCTCTTGATTCGTACTGATGTCATGCTGACCAATAACTACAATTTGCACTGACGTGTCGCTGACCAATGATCACTCTCTTATTCACACTGATGTCATTCATGTGCAGGCCAGAGTGGTGCCGGCAACAACTGGGCGAAGGGCCACTACACAGAGGGAGCGGAGCTGGTGGACTCGGTCATGGACGTGGTGAGGAAGGAGGCGGAGAGCTGTGACTGCCTGCAGGGCTTCCAGCTCACCCACTCCCTGGGCGGGGGTACAGGCTCCGGCATGGGCACCCTGCTCATCAGCAAGATCCGGGAGGAGTACCCCGACCGCATCATGAACACGTTCAGCGTGGTGCCCTCGCCCAAGGTGTCGGACACGGTGGTGGAGCCCTACAACGCCACGCTGTCCGTGCACCAGCTGGTGGAGAACACGGACGAGACCTACTGCATCGACAACGAGGCGCTCTACGACATCTGCTTCCGCACGCTCAAGCTGACCACGCCCACCTACGGCGACCTCAACCACCTGGTCTCGGCCACCATGAGCGGGGTCACCACCTGCCTGCGCTTCCCCGGGCAGCTCAACGCCGACCTGCGCAAGCTCGCCGTCAACATGGTGCCCTTCCCCCGCCTGCACTTCTTCATGCCCGGCTTCGCCCCGCTCACCAGCAGGGGGAGCCAGCAGTACCGCGCCCTCTCCGTGCCCGAGCTCACCCAGCAGATGTTCGACGCCAAGAACATGATGGCGGCCTGCGACCCGCGGCACGGCCGCTACCTCACCGTGGCCGCCGTGTTCCGCGGCCGCATGTCCATGAAGGAGGTGGACGAGCAGATGCTGAACGTGCAGAACAAGAACAGCAGCTACTTCGTGGAGTGGATCCCCAACAACGTCAAGACCGCCGTCTGCGACATCCCGCCCCGCGGCCTCAAGATGGCCGCCACCTTCATCGGCAACAGCACCGCCATCCAGGAGCTGTTCAAGCGCATCTCCGAGCAGTTCACCGCCATGTTCCGCCGCAAGGCCTTCCTGCACTGGTACACGGGAGAGGGTATGGACGAGATGGAGTTCACCGAGGCCGAGAGCAACATGAACGACCTGGTGTCCGAGTACCAGCAGTACCAGGACGCCACCGCCGAGGAGGGGGAGTTTGAGGAGGAGGGCGAAGAGGAAGTGGCCTGAGCTTCTCTCCGTCCCTTCCCTTCACCTCTTTTTTCTCCATATTTCTCCTCTCCTCTGTTCTCCCTCTTCTCCCTGTGGTTAACCCGAAGAGCACACACCCATTTTTGCTCATGATAATTGTAGGAAGAGTTATTGGTGACGTTTTTGTTATTGTTGTTTTTTTTTTTTTTTTTTAGTTGTTGTTGTTATTTGTGCTATTTTCCATAGAATCAGTGCTGAATTTTCACTGTCACGCTGTGACTCAGTATAATGATCAGCGAACAGGAGGAATAAACAAGTAATAATAAAACGTTAGTTGCTTTACTTTCATGCAATAAAGACCTAAATTAATACTCTTTGAGCTGGGTTTTAATTAATCTATTCTTGCTTTTAATTGTTATTAATTGACTTTTTGTCCATTTGCCTATTTTATTGATTTTACAATAAGACTGGCACATTAGACTCTAAAACAGGTCTATGACACTGGTCTTGGAGGACCACAGGTTCGGCTGTTTTTCATTGTTAGTCTGGATTTAATTAATCAATTAGAGCATCAATTGAGTACACAGTTAACTCACTTCGCCGGGTTACATGGATCTGAATTGTGTGCTGATTCTAAGGTGAAAACAAAGACCAAGCAGAGCCACCGGCTCTCCAGGGCCGCTACCCTAGAACAACAAAAAACTTTGGAACCACTAGAGGACAGCATTAAGCCATAAACTCACCCGAACATTTTGGCGAAAGGTCTGCAACCCAGGGGCATCAGAGCAGCAATCACAGCAAAAGCAGGATTACTGAGTTCACTGGATTTACTTAAATCCACGCTCCATATTTGGGGTCGTTCTGGATTTTTCTCAATGCAGTTATCCAGCTAACTGTGTAATCATGCTTTTTAAAAACAGGCCCTGATGCCCGAGAGCTGCAGGGTACTGTTGGATCCTGTTTTCTTCATCTCATCAATCACTTCGGACCAAAGAATATTGAGGAGGTGAACTGACCCTGTAATTTTTAATGAGTTTCAATCCAATCATGTTGCTGATTTTTTCTTTTTCTTTTTTTCTTTTTTACACAAATGATTTAGGCTACTGTAGTCTACCCCAAACCTTGTTGGTGTGCACAGCTAACTAGATAAAATCTTCAGATTAGCAGTCTGGTAACTTACTGCCCAAAGACAGATATAGAACATGAGTGCACTGCAGAGATGACAACTCAAGACCTAGAAGTCGATGGCCTCAACAGTTTTTTTGTGATTTCCTTTCGACCAGCAGCCATTCTAGGTCTCTGAAACCAGGTGGGTGGTGCCACTGGCCAATCAGTGACTTCATCGTGTTCATACTGAACCACATATAGATCGCTGGTTTTGGTGCACAGTTCAGCTCTCATGAAATGGCATTGTATTACAATATTATGTGTATGTCTAAAGTAAGTCAGAGAGTAAGAGTGCAACAAAGGCACAAATCATAAGCTGTGTTCGAGACCACATAGTAAGCATACTTTTCACACTGCATTTCAATGAAAAGATTTTTTTATATGAGTAGTATGCTAATATGTGGTTTTATACACAGCCATCGATACACATGAAAAATTTCACTAATTAGTTATGTAAGATATTTTGTGTTTAGATTATGGCCTTAGAGCGAGGAACAGGGTAATTGGATGGGGCAATTCAAACTTTAAGTTTGAATCATTCATTTAAAGTTTATATAGATAATGATTGTTGAAACTGGACAGTTGAAATTTTGTTGGAAGCAGAAGTGAAGTTTTTTTTTTTTTTGAGGTATTCAATAGCTAAGCAGGATTACCTCCTAACACATTCATGTTTAGTGTCATAAAAAAGAGACTAAAACCATTAATCTTTTCACATCACAATACAATGGTGCTTAGCCCTGCTTTCAACAATATAAGGTCAAATTCATTATAAGTACATTTTCCTCTTAGATGGGCTAGCACACACACCATTCACACACTCATACCTACAGGCAATTTAGACTCTCCAATCTGCCTAACCTGCATGTCTTTGGACTGTGGGAGGAAACCGGAGTACCCGGAGGAAACCCACACAGACACGGGGAGAACATGCAAACTCCACACAGAGAGGCCACAGGCCGCCGGGGATTCGAACACAGGACCTCCTTGCTGTGAGGCGACAGTGCTACCCACTACACCATCCATGCCGCCCCTGATTGATAATTGTCACTCCTAATAATAATTATACATTTAAATCTCATCAAATATATTTTAGATGTTGGTTAAGTGTTCAGTATTAAGAGTGCTGAACATCTTAATGATATTGTTTGTTGGAATTCAGAAAATAAACTTACTATACTTAATCCACGCTTTTCCGACAGTGAAATTAGCTGGCCGGATGGAAGACATGGCAGGACTTTTACAGGAATGGTAAACGAGGTAAATGAGGTAAACGACTCCCTTATGGGGAGAAAACCCTCAAACAGTGGCGAGAAAAAACTCCCTGATGGGAAGAAATCTTGAGAAGAACCTGGCTCTAGGGGCACGCCCATCTTCTGCTGGTCGATAAGTTTGATGTATTAAACTAGTAGGTAAACTAGAAAGTCCACATGGAGGGATGAACCTGCAGGTTCTTTCTGTATAATATACGCCGTATCCGTCATCTCCTGACTGAGAAAGCCACCCAGCTCCTAGTCCAGGCGCTCGTCATTTCCCGCCTAGATTACTGCAACTCCCTCCTAGCCGGTCTCCCAGCATGTGCCATCAAGCCCCTCCAGCTGGTCCAGAATGCTGCAGCCCGCCTGATCACCAGTCAGCCCAGGTCGGCTCATGTCACCCCGCTTCTCATTGGCCTCCACTGGCTTCCTATTGCCGCACGCATCCGTTTCAAGGCCCTAGTGTTGGCATTTCAGGCTGCTAAGGGGACTGCCCCACCTTACATACAATCCCTGATCACTCCCTACTCCCCAGCTAGACCACTCCGGTCTGCCAGCTCTGGTCGCCTTACGGTTCCCTCTCTACGTGCACCTGGCGGTCGAGCTGCACGTTCACGCCTGTTTTCCGTTCTGGTTCCTCAGTGGTGGAATGACTTGCCTACCACTGTCAGAACAGCAGAATCCCTCCCCCTATTTCGACGCAGACGCAAAACCCACCTTTTCAAACTTTACCTTAGTCCTCCCTCCTGATTTCCCCTGCCCCTCCTTTCTGATATCCCTATCCTTGTCTAACCCCCCCCAAAAAAAAAAAAAAAATGCACTTCTGATGACAACTATGTTTAGAACAGCATTTCCTGTGTATTTTGCTAGTTTCTGGATGTGATGCTCTGACTTATGGTTGAACCTATGCACTTGTAAGTCGCTTTGGATTAAAAGCGTCTGCCAAATGACTAAAATGTAATGTAAATGTATGTAGAATCTAGACTTTGGTGTCCTGAGCAAGGAGACTATAGAGAAGGGAATTGCTTGAATTGATATGTAACTCTCCCAGGTGAATCTAGCAGGTTTCCCGAACACTGTAGAGCAGGGGTGTCAAACTCCAGTCCTGGAGGGCCGCGGTGTCTACAGGTGTTTGTGTTTTCCTTTCAATCAGCAGCTAATTCAGGCCTTGAGAACGGAGAAGGTGTGTGGACTCTTTAGCCAATGAAAGACTTTGAAATGTATCTCTCGTGCTGAAACACACCAAAAACCAGCAGACACTGCAGCCCTCCAGGACTGGAGTTTGACACCTGTACTGTAGAGCTTATGAGAAGTAGCAGGATGCTATAAAAAGTGCTTGCATCAGCAAAATTCAGAGGTCTGGGTATGGAGCGCCAGTCTGTACCTGGCCCACTTAAAACACTGATTGCAGTAGTCCAGGCCTGACTAATCCTGGGCCTGACCCAAGAGCTCAGTAGATGAAGAGGAAGGGGGAACTGTCAGGACGAGAGTCTGATCCTGTTGGCCAGGGATACTCAAATCTGGCCCTCGAATCCAAATCCTGCCCTGGTTTTCTAACAAACTGAACAATTTGTGCTACTGATTGGCCAGATGGTCCCCACACCTGAATCCCAGGTATAGGGAGGGTGAAAAAAACAAACAGTTTTCAGCCCTCAAGAACTGTTATTTGAGTAGCAAGGCTGTAAGGGAACCATTTTAGCTCAGCTTGACCCTGAATGTCAGGTGATTGACTGCAGAGGGGATGAGACCCTTTGGTGAGGGAGGTTAGCTCCAGATGTCAAAGATAAGATGTCGAAACAGTAAGCCCTCACAATGTGGCAGTGCCTTGTTGGAGGTAGGTCAATACTTGGGGGTGCTAATCATTTATTTACGTTAATTTATTTTTTGTTAAAATTGTAAAACGTAAAATTGTAAGAAAATGATTGGGGGTCGGGGTATGAGGCTATAGATCTAAATCTAAATCTCTGCGTCATGGGGCTTTAGAAGCAGGTGTATGCAAATCTGTTGGAGGGAAATTGGTGGCACTACATTGCCGATTAAGGAGGAAGTACGTTTTCTATCTATTAGTTCCCCAAAACCCGCCAGTGGACCTGTCTCATGATCATGCAGTTTGTTTGCTTATTTCTGTGTTTGTGAATTTTTATGTGTATACAGGGGGGGTGAATGGGAGAGCAGAAAAAAACAGAAGTATCCACTCAGCAGAACAGACACGCATTGGGGCCGGATACGTTTCCTACACTTAGAGATAGACAGACGTCACATAGACACACACGCACACGCACACGCGCGCGCACACACACACACATACACACACACACGCACACGCAGATCAGGAAGTGAGACAGTGTGAGGCCGTTCAGCTGGGTAGGCCGGGTGCTGCTGCTGGGCTCCAGGGGAGCCGTCTGCATCTGTGATGTGACCGTCGTTCGTCCGGCTTCTGACGACGATCGCTTCACCCCCCCCCCCCGATCTTGCGTGGACGTGGAGCTGCGCGGCGGCCATGGGGTCCAGGCTGAAGTGAGTGTCGAAGTCTGTCTCGTCTTCTCCTCTCCTCCTCTCCTCTCCCCCCTCTCGTCTACCCTTCTCAGTGTGGTTTGCAGTTCACTTCCTCAGGGCGCAAATCTCCCTCTCGCACAGGAAAGAAGAGTGGTTACACTTGTGCGCGTTCAAATCGATTGCCTCTCAGCCTCTAACGCATTAACTGAGCAAACTGTCATCGGTGCTCACAGTGCTATTGTGAAATGGAACACTATCTGGTGCGGTACATCTCCCTACACAATGTGATGTGATGCAAGCAAGTTGAAAGAGACTGGCAGTCATACCGAGGCCTCTGTCACCTCTGGAACAGTGAGTGAGCATCACTGACAAACCAAAATGATCAAGAAAACAGTCGTTATAAGTAATATGCGCTTCATTGCTCGTTGTATGAGGTGTGTTTGAACGTGTGTGTGTTTAAAAGTACCGAAAACACTTAAAGATTGAGTGGTTTTGTTCATGTTCTCGCAACCAGTTTTAACAGTCTTTAGAACATTATTTTAAAATTCAATCATTCGACACACTGACATGAGACGCAACATGGCAGGGTTTAACTAAATTCGTCAAAAGCACCTGCAAGAAAGCCTTGAATAAATAAGAAAATAAATAAATAAATAAAACTCAAAAGGGTATTTCAAAGGAAAAGGAAACGCAAGAGAAAAACACCAGGCATAGTGTTGCGGGGAAAATATTAAAACACCAAAAGGAAACAATAAATAATCAATACAGGACTTCAATCAATATGATTCAAATGAGAGCGATGGTTTTGAAAGCACAGAAAAGGGTTTGTGACACGTTCAAGTTCTACGCCTGTGAGCTGCAGGTTTCTTTCTCTGGGGGGAGAGGGGGACATGCCAGATAATGGTCAGTTCTTTCATGACAGAATTGGACAGTTCAGCGACCCACTCCACAATTCACTCTTAGAATTCACCACGAAGCCAATTTATATATTTTCATAGATCTCTTGAATTTGGGTGTGGGTGTTTTACCTTGAGAGCTCCACCTCTGAAGGGGTGAGGTCATGAGAGGTCTGGTTCCTCCATCCGCCCTAGTGCTGTGGTGGGTCTGAGAAATGTGCATCACAGGTCTAATATGGGTGTTACACTTCTGTTCGAAAAAAGTAGACTGCAGCAAAAACATGTACAATATTGCTGAAGAATATTAAAATAGATGTACGGGCGGCCTGTAGCGTATATGGGTGGCCTGTAGTGCAATGGTTAAGGTAAATGACTGGGACCACTGGCCACTGACTAACCACTGGCCTGTAGCGTAGTGGTTAAGTTAAATGACTGGGACATGCGAGGTTGGTGGTTCGATTCTCACTGTAGCCACAATAAGATCTGCACAGCCGTTGGGCCCTTGAGCAAGGCCCTTAACCCTGCATTGCTCCAAGGGAGGATTGTCTCCTGCTTAGTCTAATCAACTGTATGTCGCTCTGGATAAGATTGTCTGCCAATTGCCAATAATGTAAAATGTAATGTAGATGTGTACAGTACAGGTAATTAATATTGTAGAAACACAGGTGGCCAAATGGATCTCTCTATCTATATGTATTGCGATGCTGCAATACCTGGAGCACAGGTCTGAACATGCCTACTCCATGTACACGCAACTGTATTAACATCAAAGGAAACAGTATATGTACTGTATGTATGCAATACAAATAAGGAAATACGTGCTCTGGCAATATATGTGCTTAGTATCTAAGTATATGTACACTTCACATTGCTGTACATGTTAGTTTGTATTATTTCGGTAGTTATGAGCCCAGGGGTTTTGGTTCCTCTTACATAGTGACTGATTAAGGGTGGATGACCTATTAAACTCTGATCTTAGCTGTCACATCTGTCTTCCTTATTTTCAGAGAAAATCCAGAGGGAACTTTTTATTGGTTCTTTGAAGCCACCTGTCCTATTGCCAACGATAAAGGTGAGAACTGGAGGGGGTCAACACACACACGCGCACACATGCACGCACGTACGCATGCCTGCACACACACACACACACACACACACCCTGTAGTCCTTGTTGTATCTGGTATGATGAGGCTTGCTTCTGCCGAGAGAGAGGTCAAAAGACAGAGAAGTAGGAAGGGACAAATGGAGAAGAGGAGAAAAGCAGGATGAACGATGGTTCAGGAAGAGAGACGAGAAGAAACAGGCCAGTTTCCCAGAATGCCCAGTGGGGTTCTGTAGGCAGGAATAGAGCCATGCGAGAGAGCTGCTGATTCTCAATGGGAGTGGCCTGGTACCTCGGGCCTCAAAACAGCACAACTTCCTGTCAGGTGACCTGCCAAGAAAACCACAGAGAGAGAGCGAGAGAGCACCAAAAATGGCTGTCTTTCCAGAAGCCTCTCGCAGAACATGGTATATAAAAACCTATGTGTTTTAACTATGTGTGTCTGCTTATGTTTTGCTTATCACAGCATGTACATACAGTTTAGTGTGCTGCTAAACTTAATCCAGTTTTTTGTGCTAAATATATAATATGTACTATGAACTGTTGTCCATTTTTCTTCTTTTGGCTTAAGTTAGAATATAATTGGCTGGTTTCATGCACACAGCTCAGGCCTGGACTAAATTGTATTGTATTTTGTATTGACAAGATACTGTAGTCTAGGACTAGTCTTAATCTGTCTGTGAAACTGGCAGATTAAGCAAAATGCTGAGTTTGGAGCTGTGCCTGAAGAATGCGTGCACAGTTACCAATAAGTTCCTGCAGAGGGCGCCCATAACGGCCATTTCTCACGTTGCATGGCAGGATAGGTGTACACCAGACGACTCAGACTTAAATCATGGAGGGTTTTTATCAGCAGTCAGTTTGAGCATAGAGACTAAGGTTTTGGATTCCATAACTAATCAATGAATGAGCAGGCCTGGATTCTGACACCCATGGCATATACATGGATTATATTGCTGTGTGATGGCTCATCCATACCTCCTGAATAAGATATACTTGCGCAGATGTGTTTGAACAAAAAAAGCCTGTTTTTCTGTCTGTCTGTCTGTCTGTCTGTCTGCTTGGCCTACAGATCCAGGAGTGATATTCCAGTTTCCTGAAGACTTCAGTGATGAGGTAAGGCACTCTCATATTCCACACAATGAAAAATGCAAGGGAACTACTGAACGATTCCATGACCAGGCCTTCCTGTGTTTCCCCTAGGAGTCCCTCCAGGCCCTGCCGCGGTTCTGCTTCCCCTATGACATAGAGAGGTAACCACCAAAATCACCGCAGGGATGGGTTTCACTGAGCTAATGAACAGCCCGTCGAGCCTGTCAGGGACAAACGTGTGGCCCCATGCAGACACGGGTCAGGAGCTTCAGTTAATGTTCACCTCAACCATCAGAATGGGGAAAAAAATATTATCTACGTGACTTTGACCGTGGAATGATTGTTGGCACCAGACAGGGTGGTTTGAGTATCTCAGAATCTGCTGATCTCCTGGGAATTTCACACACAACCGTCTCTAGAGTTTGCAGAGAATGGTTAAAAAAACCCCCCAGAAAACATCCATTGAGCAGCAGTTCTGCAGACAAAAACGGTTTGTTAATGAGAGAGGTCAGAGGAGAATGGCCAGACTGGTCAAAGCTGACAGGAAGGTGGCAGTAACACAAATAACCACACATTACGAACCTAAGTCGATCTCAGCAGCAGAAGAAATAAAAAAATGAAATAAAAAAGAATAAATAATACATACCGAATGAAGTGCTCGCTGCGTGTATATCTGTGGAGATTGTGACTCTGTCTGTGGCCTCCAGGGTGAGGGAGTCAGTGGCCATTCAGCACTTCACCTTTGTGCTCACGGACCTGGAGGGATGCCAGCGCTTCGGCTTCTGCCGACTGACGTCCAGCTCCAGGACCTGCCTCTGCATCCTGAGGTGACTCACACACACACACTCACACACACACATACACACTCACATACACACACGCATGCACACATACTCACACTCACACACACTCACACACACACACACACACACACACACTCACACACACTCACACTCACACACACACAGGCATACACTCTCACACCCACACACACACACATCAACACACACACACACATACACTCACGCACACACACTCACACTCACACACAGGCACGCACACACACACACACATTCACACACACACACACACACACTCACACTCACACACACATACACTCTCACACCCACACACACACACACACACACACTCACTCACACACACACATGCACGCACACACACACACACGCACATGGACACACACACTCACACACACACTCACACACACATATGCACACACTCACACACACACACACACACACACACATACACATGTATACACACAGATATACACACACACTGACACACACACACGCATACACACACACGCATTCTCTTGCGTAAATCTTCCTTTTCAATTCCTTTTTCTGTGACTAAAAATACCTCTCCAGTGGATGAGTTTCTGAAGCATGCTTTACCTATCCTCTCTTTATTTTAGCTACCTGCCTTGGTTTGAGGTATTCTACAAACTTCTGAACAACCTAGCTGACTGTCGGACAAAAGGCCAGGTAAGCGCAATTTTGTTTTGTCACAAGAAAGCTTTCCAATTATCGTGGGGACAGTCACAATCATGACCGCTATTTGTTCAACTTATCTTGCTGGTGGTTAAAGTACATCGCAGACAACCAATGAGACATCCATCCATCCATCCGCTTCCTGTTCAGGGTCGGGGAGGGGGGGATGCTGGAGCTTATCGCAGCATGTGTTGGTCAACAGGAGCTCTTGATGAAACTCAGCCAATGAAATGATTTTCTGTGTTCCGCAACAGACCAATGAGATGCGAGCGCTACTGTCCACCCTCTACAAACACCCCGTGCCGGAGGCCAACAGCCCTGTCACTCTGCAGCTGGTAAGTCCAAACAAGCCAATCAGATCAGATGTGTTTGGCTCTATTTGAAACCTCATACTTAGCATATTACTCTCACAACATTTCAATGAAAATCAACCTGAAATGTATTATGAGTACTATGCTAGTATGTGATTTCGATCACAGCCTTGGTCATTTGATTGCTGGCAAGTAATATGGTGATTAGACAGAAATAGTTTATGGTAATGTGGTCGTATCACTGATGAATGTGCTGTTGGTTTGCAACTTTACACCTGTATCATGAAGCTAGGTCGGTTGTTACCCTGTGCACAGGTGAGGTTCAGCACGTTCAGCAAGTGTAGCAATGTCAGACTTCCATGTCTGGGGCGGCCTGTAGCGTAGTGGTTAAGGTAAATGACTGGGACACCAAGGTCGGTGGTTCTAATCCCGGTGTAGCCACAATAAGATCCACACAGCCGTTGCTCCAGGGGAGGATTGTCTCCTGCTTAGTCTAATCAACTGTACGTCACTCTGGATAAAAGCATCTGCCAAATGCCAATAATGTAATGTCAGACCACTGTTGTACTGTCCCTTTGTCTGAAGTTTTCATTCAAGGCCACAGCCATATTGTGCAGTACCAGGGTGACATGGTTTTCAGTGAATGTTTGGTGTGTCCTTCACCTGTCTATTACCTGTCATAAAGAGCACCCACCTGTACTGTACACATCACACATGTTCCGTTCCACACAGCACACCTCCCACACACACACACACACACACACACGCCACTACAATTCTCATGCAAATTGCACAGCTGTCACTCACACTGTTTGATATAACTTTGTTACACATATTGCGTACCTGTTACACAAATCGCACACCTGTTACACATGGCATGTGTCTGTTACACATATGACATCGTATGAAACGATATAACTGTCTTATGCCTAGCGCCTATGTGGCCTGCTTGTCACGTCTGTGTCCTTTTACCATCTGTGTTTTCTCTGTTCTCCGTTTTTTGTCCATAGCGTTTCCGCCTCTTGTTACCCTCTGTGCTTTCCGTAGTCTGTCTGTCTCCCATTCATCCGTTGGACCTGTTCTCCACTTAGTGTCTCCGCCTCCCACTCCTTATACGTATTTCCTTCCTGTCATTTTGTCTTGTCTTTCACCTGTTTCTCGTTGTCTGTTCATCAGTGTTCTATTTAAACCTGTCCTTTTTCAGTTTCCCGTTGCTAGTTCGTCTTGTCCAGTTCTCCGAGTCTTCCCTTGTATTCCGTTCCCCCGGCTCTAGCCTACATTGTTCTGACCCGTCTTCCCTGTGTTTGTCTGCATTAGTTTTTGGATTTTCTGGTTTTGGATCTCTGCCTGTTTTTTTTGTGTTTTTTTTTTTTTTTACAATTACGCTCTGTCTAAACCGTATGTACCTGTCTGCCTGGATCACGACCATTGCCTGAATTTGGGTTGTGTTATTGGATCTTCCCTTACTTCATAAAGCCTGCCCTTTTTACGTTGTCCCTGAGTCCGCTCTTGGCCCCTCCATCCTGCACTCTGACAGTGCTACCGCACATGTTACCCAAATCGCTTTTCTGTTCTACACTTGATTCCAGCAGAATGATTGTGTCTTTTCCCCGAGGAGGGCGAACAGCTACAGGTCAGATTTGGGGCACAGGAGGCCCTCCACGGCCACTCATCCCCCCCACTGGGAAAGGGAGGATCGGGGGTGAGTCCTGGAACCCCACGGGAGGCCTATCCTGGGCTTGACTAACCCCCTAAAACCAGGAAGGGGCTAAACCGTCTTTGTAAAACTAATAATTGGACTAACCCAACCCCCGAATCCAGCAACTGGTGGATCAAAATTCCAAAATGTGGCTTGCTCCCCAAAGCCTCATCCCTCCCCCACTCTGGATCCGACTAACTCCCAAATCTCCAAAAAAAGCATGTGCTGGACTAACGTTGTGCCCGCTAACCAACATGGCCGGACAACACCCCAAAACTGTCTCTGTCCTCACCTGTCTCTCTACTGTAACACCACTCAGTCATGCGCTAACTCACTCTCCAACTCTTATTCCCTCCTGACTGGGTGTCTCTGTGTGAGTAGCGAAACTAAATGGTAGATGTTTTTAAAAGCTGTGCCGTGTGTGTGTGTGTGTGTGTGCGCATGTGTGTGTGTGTGTATGTGTGTGTGTGTGTGTACATACACATTTGTGCACCCATGCAGATGTGTATTTTTGTGTGAGCATGCACATGTATATGCACACTCCCATGTGCATACCTGATCATACGGTGAGTGTGTGTGAGTGTGAGTGTGAGTGTGAGTCTGACAAGCTCAGAATTTGGAAATGGTGCATCCTTGTTTTCCTGTTCCCTACGCTGTGAAATGCAGCTCCCACTCTGTGAAGGTATTCTCAGGGACTCCTGAAGGCCCCTACCCATACACTTTTCTCTCCTCACACAGAATGTTCAACACATTAATGATGGCTGTGCAACTTTCCTGAATAAAGTCTTTGTGTTTGTCAACCCAGCATCCAACCACACTGCTCTGAATAAAGGGAGGAGCCTCTTAGCCCTCCCTTGGTAACCATAGTTTCAGCTACTGAATATAAGTGCCTGTATTCTTGGTAACCCTGGTTCTAACTTTGTGAGCGATGGTCTCCGTGGTAACCCTGGTAATGTCTGAGTGCTTGTCTCCATGGTTACCCCAGTTCCAACAGCCCTCTATCGCCATAGTCACCTCCACACTTCTCTTCTCTTTCTGTTCGTCTCTCTCTTTCCCAGATCCCTTACTTCATAGCCCCTGACCCCAGGAGTCTTCCCTCCATCCCAGAGAGTGTGAGTGCCTTCTTTATTAAGGATTCATCCCCCAGTCTTATCCACACAGCTTGCATTGCCCACCCTCTCCACCAAAGTCGTTGTTGGCCTGGTCTGTATCACTGTTGCTGATATACAGTACATCATGTGGATGCAATTATTCTCTTTTCAGCATACTGTACTGTACGCCACTGTAGATATGCGTGAAGTGATGTAGCTATTAGCTAACACACAGACGATAAAGGGAGACATTGGGAATATCATTCATTTGGACAAATGACAATCAATATATTTCTGAACATGTATGAATGTATTCGCCGATCCATTCATATGTTCATATGTGTGTGTGTGTGTCTGTGTGTGTGTGCGTGTCTGTGTGTATGTGCATGTATGTGTTTGTGTGTGTGCCTGTGTGTGCATGCACCTGTGTTCATGCATGCATGTTTACATGTGTGTGTGTGTGTGTTTGTGTGTGTGCCTGTGTGTGCATGCACCTGTGTTCATGCATGCATGTTTACATGTGTGTGTGTGTTTGTGTGTGTGCCTGTGTGTGTGTGCGTATGCGTGTGCCTGTGTGCGTGTGTGTGTGTGCGTGTCCTGCAGAGGAACCTGACTGAGTTCGTGGTAGCTGTGGATGTCAGCAACCTACTGCAGCTCTATGCCAGCATGTTATTCGAGAGGAGAATTCTCATCAGCTCCAGCAAGCTGAGCACGGTGAGGTCACCAACCCCCCATCAATGGGACACCTTATTGGCTGTTGCAGTCCACTGTGTTTGCTGTGACTGTGTTTTATGATGATCATTTCCTATGACAGAATTCAGGGTTCATTGACAGGCAGCAATTACTGTACAAATTGTTGACTGCCTATGATGGGTATTTGATTAGGTATTTTTACACCCAATGCTGCTCCCTGTTAATTCATTGGCTGTGACATTGTTTAGTGATGTTCACAGTGATGATGTGGTTTACTCTTTGCTGATTGGCTGTCATACCATTCTGCACGTTTGGATTGGTCCTGGGCTTGTTCATTAGACAGGATGTTCTGTTACATTTTGAATGTTCTCAATGGTTTCTATGTTTTTGCAATGGCCCTTTGGAGAGATTTAATGGGTGTGTTGTACTGTAGTGGAAATCGATCACTCGGATTTCCTAGTAATCTATTTTTAGGTTGCAATGATTTCCTGTCATTGCAACCTATGAATTGATTTCTAAAGACAGGAATTAGTCTGCAGATCAACCAATTTTCACATTTACATCAGGAATTATATATGCATCGTCAAACAAGGGTTTGGCCAGTTTCAAAGAAGATTTTAAAACCCCACACCCCTGCTTACCTCAGCCTCGGAAGACATTCATTATTAGTTGCTATGATCACGCCACCATCTGGCGTCAAGCAGCCCTTCTCAACATGTCAGGTTTTCCCCTGGCCTTCTTTCATAAAGGTCAACTTAGTATCTGTTTCTGTTGATTCTGCCGTGTGGACTTCTGCTTTGCCCATCTCTGAGCTCTAACTAACAAACTGTTCAGGGCCTGTCCTAATAAAAAATATATGAGACAGGATTGGAAGTACTTTACAGTACTGTGGTGGAATCTACAATTATACACTTTGTATTTAAATATTTGTAATGAATATTTTTAATAAAAATATATGAGACAGGATTGGAATATCTTTGTTAACAAGTCCACCCTTTCACTCACCGTACCTGCAACAATCTGCTTTCAGATGTTCACCAGTCCAGTCCTGATTGAAAGCATTTTCATAGTGTTTTGGTCATCTTGAAATGTGCCCCCTGACTCTACCTTCCCCCACCCCTCTCCCCCCCCCCCCCCAGTTGACAGCCTGTGTCCACGCCTGCACTGCCATGTTGTACCCCATGTACTGGCAACACATATTCATCCCAGTGCTCCCCCTTCATCTGCTGGACTACTGCTGGTGAGTGCTAATGGCTAAAGCAAGAAGAGCTAGAGTTTCCTGGTGAGTGCTAAAGGGCTAAAGCTACTGGTGAGTGCTAAGGGATAAAACTGCTGGTCAGTGCTAACAATGCTAACAGCTGGAGTTTCCTGGTGAGTGCTAAGGGCTAAAGCTACTGGTGAATGCAAAGGGCCAAAACTGCTGGTCAGTGCTAACAATGCTAACAGCTGGAGTTTCCTGGTGAGTGCTAAAGTCTGAAGCTACTGGTGAATGCTAAGGGATAAAACTGCTGGTCAGTGCTAACAATGCTAAGAGCTGGAGTTTCCTGGTGAGTGCCAAGGGCTAAAGCTACTGGTGAATGTAAAGGGCCAAAACTGCTGGTCAGTGCTAACAATGCTAAGAGCTGGAGTTTCCTGGTGAGTGCTAAGGGCTAAAGCTACTGATGAATGCTAAGGGATAAAACTGCTGGTCAGTGCTAACAATGCTAAGAGCTGGAGTTTCCTGGTGAGTGCTAAGGGCTAAAGCTACTGGTGAATGCTAAGGGCCAAAACTGCTGGTCAGTGCTAACAATGCTAACAGCTGGAGTTTCCTGGTGAGTGCTAAAGTCTAAAGCTACTGGTGAATGCTAAGGGATAAAACTGCTGGTCAGTGCTAACAATGCTAAGAGCTGGAGTTTCCTGGTGAGTGCCAAGGGCTAAAGCTACTGGTGAATGCAAAGGGCCAAAACTGCTGGTCAGTGCTAACAATGCTAAGAGCTGGAGTTTCCTGGTGAGTGCTAAGGGCTAAAGCTACTGATGAATGCTAAGGGATAAAACTGCTGGTCAGTGCTAACAATGCTAAGAGCTGGAGTTTCCTGGTGAGTGCCAAGGGCTAAAGCTACTGGTGAATGCAAAGGGCCAAAACTGCTGGTCAGTGCTAACAATGCTAAGAGCTGGAGTTTCCTGGTGAGTGCTAAGGGCTAAAGCTACTGATGAATGCTAAGGGATAAAACTGCTGGTCAGTGCTAACAATGCTAAGAGCTGGAGTTTCCTGGTGAGTGCTAAGGGCTAAAGCTACTGGTGAATGCAAAGGGCCAAAACTGCTGGTCAGTGCTAACAATGCTAAGAGCTGGAGTTTCCTGGTGAGTGCTAAGGGCTAAAGCTACTGGTGAATGCTAAGGGATAAAACTGCTGGTCAGTGCTAATGGCTAAAGTGTTAAGAGCTAGAGTTCATAAGAGTGCTCAGGGCTAAAATAGCTGGTGAATGCTAAGGGATAAAATTGCTTGTAAAATTGCTTCTCTCTCTCTAAAGGCTTAACTTAGGGCAAAATTCAGTATTAGTTTTAAAGCTCTACTGTACTCTCTCTCCCCCCCTTTCTCTCTCCCTCTCCATCCCTCCATCACTCAAAAATTAACGCGGCCGCCTCTAATCCCCGCAAACTGTTTTCAACTTTCTCCTCTCTTCTGGCCCCCCCTCCCCCCCCACCCCCCTCATCACTCACACCTGATGACTTTGTCTCCTTCTTTGAAAAGAAGGTCGATGCTATTCGCAATTCCTTCTCCCAACCCTCCACCCCTGCTGACCCTCCTACCCTCCCCAACTCCCTAACCTCCTTTTCTCCCCTCTCTGACGCCGACACACTGAAACTCCTTACTTCCCACCGCCCAACCACCTGTCCTCTTGACCCCTTCCCCTCTCCCCTCCTACAATCAATATCTGATGACATTCTCCCTTTTCTCTCCTCTCTAATCAACACCTCCCTCTCTTCCGGCACCATGCCCTCTTCCCTGAAGAGGGCCAGAGTCACTCCCCTGCTCAAAAAACCTACTCTTGACCCCTCTGCCCTGAACAACTACCGGCCTGTCTCTCTTCTTCCCTTTCTCGCTAAAACTCTGGAACGGGCGGTCTGCTCCCAACTGTCCACTTATCTTCTCCAGAACAATCTCCATGACCCCAACCAGTCTGGCTTCAAGAGTGGCCACTCCACTGAAACCGCCCTGCTTGCGGTCACTGAGGCACTCCACTCTGCTAAAACAAAATCCCTCTCCTCTGTCCTCATCTTCCTCAACCTGTCAGCCGCCTTCGATACAGTGAACCATGAGATTCTGCTCTCATCGCTGTCTGGGATGGGTGTCACAGGTTCTGCACTCGCTTGGTTTTCCTCCTACCTCTCTGGTCGCTCCTACCAGGTGACTTGGAGGGGTGCAGTCTCCGACCCTCACCCCCTACGAACTGGAGTCCCGCAGGGCTCGGTTCTTGGGCCTCTCCTCTTCTCGCTATACACCATGTCTCTTGGTTCTGTTATCTCTTCCCACGGCTTTTCTTATCATTCCTACGCTGATGACACCCAACTCTTCATTTCCTTCCCCCCCGACACCCAAATCACCACACGGATCTCTGCCTGCTTGGCTGATATCTCTGCGTGGATGACTTTCCATCACCTGAAGCTTAACCTTGCCAAAACTGAGCTTCTCTACATCCCTGCTCAGTCCTCTCCGTCAATCGACCTCTCATTGACTGTTGAGGACTTTGTAGTTTCCTCCTCCCGTATGGCAAAGAATCTTGGGGTGACTCTTGATAACTGCCTCACCCTGGCTCCACAAGTATCCTCCACTGCCAGAACCTGCAGGTTCTTTCTGTATAATATACGCCGTATCCGTCATCTCCTGACTGAGAAAGCCACCCAGCTCCTAGTCCAGGCGCTCGTCATTTCCCGCCTGGATTACTGCAACTCCCTCCTAGCCGGTCTCCCAGCATGTGCCATCAAGCCCCTCCAGCTGGTCCAGAATGCTGCAGCCCGCCTGATCACCAGTCAGCCCAGGTCGGGTCATGTCACCCCGCTTCTCATTGGCCTCCACTGGCTTTCTATTGCCGCACGCATCCGTTTCAAGGCCCTAGTGTTGGCATTTCAGGCTGCTAGGGGGACTGCCCCACCTTACATACAATCCCTGATCACTCCCTACTCCCCAGCTAGACCACTCCGGTCTGCCAGCTCTGGTCGCCTTACGGTTCCCTCTCTACGTGCACCTGGCGGTCGAGCTGCACGTTCACGCCTGTTTTCCGTTCTGGTTCCTCAGTGGTGGAATGACTTGCCTACCACTGTCAGAACAGCAGAATCCCTCCCCCTATTTCGACGCAGACTCAAAACCCACCTTTTCAAACTCTACCTTAGTCCTCCCTCCTGATTTCCCCTGCCCCTCCTTTCTGATATCCCTATCCTTGTCTAACCCCCCCCCCCCCAAAAAAAAAAAAAAAAAATTGCACTTCTGATGACAACTATGTTTAGAACAGCATTTCCTGTGTATTTTGCTAGTTTCTGGATGTGATGCTCTGACTTATGGTAGAACCTATGCACTTGTAAGTCGCTTTGGATTAAAAGCGTCTGCCAAATGACTAAAATGTAAATGTAAATGTAATCCCTCTCTTCTCTCCCTCTCTCTCTCTCTCTCTCTCTCTCTCTCTCTCTCCACAGCGCCCCCATGCCCTACATCATTGGTGTCCACTCCAGTCTTATGGAGGTAGCTACGCGACGCCACGCCATTTCATTAGATTTTTTTAAGATTACATTACATTACATTACATTAAATTACATTACATTAAATGTTACTTAGCTGACACTTTCATCCCAAGCGACTTACAGTTGATTAATAAATTGCGTGGGGCAATTCCTACCCCAATTTTGGAAGAGGGTGGACGTCCACGGTTCTCCCCCGAAACACGTGGCGTCACCACGCCGCTTCTTTGGGTCAGAGGAAAACCTTTCATATGCTGCGCTTTTGACAACAGTTGAAGGGTGCCCAATAGACCAGCAGGGGTCGCTAGATAGCGAAGAACTCAGAGCACTGTCCAGACGCAGGGTGCAGGGTTAAGGGCCCCCTGTCTGGATCTTATTGTGGCTACACCGGGGATCGAACCACCGACCTTGCGGGTCCCAGTCATGCACCTTAATCACTACGCTACAGGACCTGCCCCATGTTGCTCTACGGAGCCCCCAGCCAGTCGTCACGGGCACGGTGCGGATTTCAAATTCACATTCAAAAGCACTAGGCTACATAAGCATTCATAAGCGCCCAAGTCAATCGCCGCAAATATGCTCATGGTGTGTTACGTCAACACTGATGCAGCAAGTGACATTCCCATGACATGCCAACTGAACTGACGCCATGTTTGTTATTGACGTGCATACTTAGGAATGCTTATGCTGTGCTTACAAAGTAGTTCCGGTGAGCACCATTGGACAGTGACACATTTTTCGTCAAATTTTGGTTCTGTGCTCAAGCACTTTGAGTTTGAAAGGATACAATGGCAGTGAGCGCAATGACAGAAGTGCAGACTGTCAGTTTTAATTTGAGCTTTTAATATCGGATGAACCGTTTAGAAATGACAGCACCCGTTCGCGGCAGTTGCACACCGGGGACCGGGGTTCGATTCTCGGTCCTGCCAAAAGTTTGGCCAGCTCACGCGGAGCAGCAATAATTGGCTCGCTGCTCCAGAGGGAGGGACTTGGCAGGGTTAGTAGATCGCCGCACAAAACAAGCACCTCGGGCGCCTCGGAATCACGGTCACAGCTCGGGAGGCGAGACGGCTTGAAGAAGGCGTGCCGCTCTCCCGTTGGCCGCCGAGGGACGGGGTGTGGGCGGTGTATCTAATACTGGCTCTAATTGAATCAGACGGGGTCCAATTGGCTACCAAATTGGGAAAAAAAAAAAGAAAAAAAAAAAGAAATGACAGCGCCCTTTGTACATGTTAGCGTATATATGAGTACAGAGCCAAAATAATGTGTCACTGTCCAATGAATTATGGTGCTCACTGTATATAGGCTGTTACTCTTACATATTCAACTAAAGTGTTACGTCCAGCGGTCCGTGCCTGTAATTTTTGCATGAGTCTACACATCCTGCTGGTTTGTGCGGTCAGTTCAAGCTGAATTAGAGTGTGCGTTTCATCCTGCTCTGCTCTACAGAGAGTGAGGAGCAGAGCCTTGGAGGATGTGGTCGTATTAAACGTGGACACGAACACCATGGAGTCCCCATTTGAGGATCTGAAAAGGATTCCTTCAGATGTGGTAAAAACCATGGACCCATAAACCCCATGGACATAACTTCACTGTGTGTGTGTGTGTGTGTGTGTGTGTGTGCATGTAGACACAATTCCATGTGTGATATAGTTTGTGTGTGTTTGCGTGTGTATGTGTGTGTGACAGAGAGAGTGTGTGTGTGTGTGCAAATACCCGTGTTGAGTTCCATTGTGTGTGTGTGTGTTATATAGCTTGTGTGTGTGAGTATGTGTGTTATATACCTTGTGTTTGTGTGAGTATGTGTGTGTGTTCTATAGCTTGTGTGTGTATGTGTGTGTATTATATAGCTTGTGTGTGGGTGTGTGTGTGTTATATACCTTGTGTTTGTGTGAGTATGTATGTGTGTTATATAGCTTGTGTGTGTGTTATACAGCTTGTGTGTTTCCGTGTGTGTGTTATACAGCTTGTGTGTGTTTCTGTGTGTGTGTTATACAGCTTGTTTGTGTTTCCGTGTGTGTGTTATATAGCTTGTTTGTGTTTCCGTGTGTGTGTTATATAGCTTGTGTGTGTTTCCATGTGTGTGTTATATAGCTTGTGTGTGTTTCCGTGTGTGTGTTATATAGCTTGTGTGTGTTTCCGTGTGTGTGTCATATAGCTTGTGTGTGTTTCCGTGTGTGTGTTATATAGCTTGTGTGTGTTTCCGTGTGTGTGTTATATAGCTTGTGTGTGTTTGCGTGCTCCAGCTGTCGCTGCTGAAGGTTCGGCTGAAGAAGCAGTCCGCAGCCCCAGGCGCGGGTGTGGCCCGGGCCTTCCTGAAGACGCAGGCCCTGCTTTTCGGGGGGTACAAAGACGCACTGCTGTGCCCCTCGGTGAGTCTCCACCTACTCGTCGCAGCCGTCACCAGTTCCCCAAAACATCGTGGCAGCCAGTAGCATAGCAGCAGGCATAAGAGGAACGTTAAGTGGTGATGCAAGTGGAAACTGGATATCAGGGCATGCTGTATGTGAGCGGGGTATTCACCAGCAGTGATTGTTACATCAGCATTAGAATGCTCAGTTCAGAACATTCTAATGCCGATGTCACAATCACTGCCGGTGAATGGAGGCGCTGGAGTTCTAGAACACTGATTTCAGAATTCTGAAAAAAAGACCTGCTCTTCAAAAGGGTTACATGCGGCGTGAATTGAGGCATTCAATACACAATAGATGATCAATGTATGTCTAGATGTGCAAGGTTAAGATTAAAATAAGTACTACAAAGGGTTATTTTAATGACCCCCACCCTCGCAACATTGGCATATTTATTTGTCACCTTGCATATCCAATATCCCAGCATAATGTGGGATATTGAAGCACTGCACCCCTGCAAACAAAAACAACATCTTCAGAAAATACTTGTGCAGTGCTGTACTGTCCTCACTGAGCAGTCAGACCTAACGGTTTCATGAGGGTGGAAGGAGAGGGCTTTAAAAAGGGAGAGGCGCCATCCACTACCAGGGTGCTGTGCGATTGGATGACAGAATACAGAGGCGCGATATTATTGGCCACAGAGGAAATATGGGCGGGGTTTCGATGTCCGTTAAGTGGTCAGTAAATTTAAACACCTCTTTGTCTTGCGCTCCTCCGAGGATGGGGCTCCGGTGAGGTTTTGCGAGGAATCGTTTGTGAACCACAAGTCCCACAGCGTGAGGCAGTTTCTGGAGAGCGCGGTGCACCTGCAGTTCTTCAAGCAGGTAACGGAAACGCAAAAGTCTCACAGAAAAAAAAAGTGTCAAAATGGGGCAGCGTATATAGGCCACAGCTCTTCACTGACCTTTCAAAAACCCACTGATGTTGCAACTGTGTTGCAGCAGCAGCTGCTTAGTTAGTTTGGCTCACTGTAGTTCTGAGGTGTCCAAACGTATACGAAAGGGCCAGTGTTTGGGTGGAGGTTTTTGTTTTTAGTGTAAAAATCTGTACATAGTGTAAAAAATCTGTAAAAAACATATATTCATGCAACGCTGCCATCTGCTGGTGATTACAGGTTACATGTAGCTCTTACCTTAGGATGCCTCTCTTACCGGCCGCGTCTGTGAGCAAGGTTATGGATTGCAAGTAGTTCCATGATCTGTTTAGTGCACATTGCACAGAAATATGTATGAGATTGAGAACAAAAAAAACACTACCTCTAGCCAGGGATTGTGTAGTGCTGCCCCCTGCTGGTAAATCCCATGTAAAAACTTGGCTGCCAAAGATTAAAGGTACAATATATCTATTTTTGTGTTAAAACACTGTAAATCCCTTCCTATCATTGAAAAAGGCTCACTGACATGTTGACTCACCCTCTGCCTGTGTTTATAGTCTTTAAATTTTGGGTTAAAACTATATAGTTGATGGGCTGTACCAAAACAATGTATAGTATATACAATAATATATACAATACAGAACACGTCACCTGACCCACAGAAGGACAGGTGATAGAACACGTCACCTGACCCACAGAAGGACAGGTGATAGAACACGTCACCTGACCCACAGAAGGACAGGTGATAGAACACGTCACCTGACCCACAGAAGGGGCCTTTGTAGCAATGGCACTCACTGCTTGTGAGTCTGTGTGGGACATCTCACAGTTAATCTGTGGTACTGTGTGTGTGTGTGTGTGTGTGTGTGTGTCTGTGTGTCTGTGTGTCCTTGCAGTTTATTGACGGACGCCTAGAGCTTATGAACAGAGGGATTGAGCCTGTGGATCTGTTTGAGGAGGAAATTCTTCAGTCTGGGGAGTCTCCAGGTGA
Organism: Conger conger; assembly: GCF_963514075.1. NCBI lineage: Eukaryota > Metazoa > Chordata > Actinopteri > Anguilliformes > Congridae > Conger > Conger conger. The sequence goes on from NC_083761.1 coordinate 79,816,293, forward strand.
GAGAGAGAGAGAGAGAGAGAGAGAGAGAGAGAGAGAGAGAGAGAGAGAGAGAGAGTGAGAGTGAGAGTGAGAGTGAGAGTGAGAGTGAGAGTGAGAGTGAGAGTGAGACAGAGATAATAATAATTATGTTATTACTCTGTTTTTCTTTTCTGTTTATCACATGTTCCTTGCCATGCTTTGGCAAAACAAATGCAAGACACAGAGAGCAGGATCTGGTGGGAAACGGTTATTTAATGAAATCAGCAAATAAACCAGCAAAAACATAAATAAAAACTGTCCACTTCTCCTCCCAGGTGGAATGGTGATGTTCTGAGCTCCTGTCTGTTGGGAAGGAGGAACGCTGTTCAGCTTGTTTTAATACCGTTTCCTGTCTTTTCCAGGTGGCAGACGATCCTACCAGCAGCTTGTAGGGAACCTGAAGGTACAAATCTCATTTTCAGAAATGTTTAATTGCATTTGCTTTTAACATTCATTCCTGGGAATTATTTTTGACTGATTTTAACAGAACAAGAAGAGTGGGTTTAGTGTATGGTATGGGATACCTATGTGTACTTACAGACAGGACCATAAAAGTTGGCAAAAGAAAGAGTGCACTGTATAATTTGCTGTAGGAAGTTGGCCTGACCTGCTTTTAACACAGATTTTTTCCCATCATTTGCTTTTTGTCTGCTCGTCGGCTGTTTGATTTCCATCCTTCTTCCTGGCAGAAAGGGGGCGGAGCTCTGATTCTCACAGTCAAGTCTAAGGCCAGCATGTGCAAATCTGTGAGTGAGGTGCTTCGTCGTGTGCTCGCTCATCAATGAACGTAGCACCTTCCTCTACGCCATGATTCAACTTTAGCATAACGCAAAGAGGATGACTTCCTGCTCTCTCACATTCTCTTCCAGGCTAAAGTTCATGCCAAATCCAGCTTGAAGAATTTCCTGTCTTCCAAGGTATGAAACGATTGTAATAATGAGATGAGATTTCTACAGCGTGTTTGAACGTACAGAGATGATCTCATATTACTTTACGGAAGGCAACAATAGCAATCAAAGTACAAAACAGTGCAGTAATATAAAATTGTTATATCCGTGGGTTGCCTCCTATTGTGTGTGTGTGTGTGCGTCAGTGAACTTCTCTGTGTGAATGTTGTGTGTAATTGAATGTGTGTGTGTGTGTGTGTGTGTGTGTGTGCGAGCACTCTTCTCCTTGTGAATGTGTCTGAATAAGTGTCCTTATCTGTGTGAATGTTTTGTGAACTGATTTTGAATGTGTGTATTTGTGTGTGTGTCCTACACTTGAATGTGTGTGTGCATTTCCCCCTTTGAATGTTATGTATTTTAATGTGTGTGTGTGCATTTCTCCCTGTGAATGTTATGTATTTGAATTTGTGTGTGTGTGTGTGCATTTCCCCCTGTGAATGTTATGTATTTGAATGTGTGTGTGCATTTCCCCCTGTGATTGTTACAGTTTGTATTTGAATGTGCGTGTGTGTGCATTTCTCCCTGTGATTGTGACAGTATTTATTTGAATGTGTGTGCGCATTTCCCCCTCTGATTGTTACAGTATGTATTTGAATGTGTGTGCATTTCTCCCTGTGGATGTTATGTATTTGAATCTGTGTGTGTTTGTGTGTGTGTGTGTGTGTGTGTGTGTGTGTGTGTGTGTGTGCGTATGTGTGTGCATTTCTCCCCGTGATTGTTGTGTATTTGAATGTGTGTGCATTTCCCCCTGTGAATGTTATGTATTTGAATGTGTGTG